>NC_081786.1:30547893-30700393 GCF_963082965.1 Carassius carassius | reverse complement strand
CCTCAAGCACATACGTGACAACAGAAGGCTCTTTCTTGAACAACTGCAGGACTGTTTTGAGGAGTTTGTGAGGAATGGATTTGTTGTGATTTGTCTGTGAATGTGTGAAGTAGCGAAATTAAAGTTTTTAAGGTTTCTCATGGTTTATGCAAAAGGGTGAACTGCTGAAGGCTAGTTTATTCACTTTGTATGCTTTAGACATGTAAAACAATCACATTTCACATCATTATTGGGCGCTTTAATCTTGTGTCTCTTGACCTCAAAACTGATGTCACACATGCACAGGGCTCAAAATGTACTACATCTCTGAAGTGGCCTGAGGATGAATGAATGAAGTGCCCAGGTGACTCCAGAGGAAGTGAAAGCAGTCTGGTGACATGCTGATTAGGTGTTTGATCTGTTAAAGCCTCACTGGAGAGATGATGAATGTGAAGGCATTTGTGCTGTGTGGATGGATGTGGACACGAGGAGGAAGCATGACGAAGAGGTGTAGAGGATAATAATAACACCTCTAATTCAGGCCTTTAATGTCTGCAGGCCCATGAGTGTCCAACAGCGCATGTGTGTGTGTGGGTGTGGGTGTGTGTGTGTGTGTGAAGAGGAAGTGGTTCAACATCTTGATTGGAGCTTTTGTTCTGGGCCGGCTGTGGCTTTTTTACATTCTGCAGTGCTACAGATGGAAGTGAAGCGGCCCGCATGAGATGAGCATTGAAATGAGCTCCCTCCTCCCTTCTCCTTCTCCTCCTCCTCCCTTCTCCCCCTCTTCCTCATCCTCCTTCTCCTCCTCCTCTTCCTCCTCCTCCCCCTCCTTCTCCTCCCCTCTCCTCCTCCTCCTCCCTTCTCCCCCTCTTCCTCATCCTCCTTCTCCTCCCCTCTCCTCCTCTTTCTCATCCTCCTCCTTCTTCTCCCCTCTCCTCCTCTTCCTCCTCCTTCTCCCCCTCCTTCTCCTCCCCTCTCCTCCTCTTCCTCATCCTCTTCCTTCTCCCCTCTCCTCCTCTTTCACCTCCTCCCCCTCCTTCTCCTCCTCTCCTCCTCCTTCTCCCCCTTCCTCCTCCCCTCTCCTCCTCTTCCTCATCCTCTTCCTTCTCCCCTCTCCTCCTCTTTCACCTCCTCCCCCTCCTTCTCCTCCCCTCCTCCTCCTTCTCCCCCTTCCTTTTCCCCTCTCCTCCTCTTCCTCCTCCTTCTCCCACTCTCCCCCCCTCCTCCTCCTCTTCCCCTCTCCTCCTCCTCCATCACACACAACCACAAAAAACCAAAGTCACATCACATGTATAAATGTGCCTTGTTATCAGCATGTTAATTTTTATTTATTTTCTGGATCATGTGACTCATTTAACCCCAGCAAACAGAATGATCTGGAACTGAACACTTGTTAAAGGATCTACGGGCTTGTCTCATCTCTGATTGTGATGATGCTGAGGTTGATGCTTCAGTTTGATGTTTGGGCAGCCAGAAATTAAGCCCTGGAGATTTTCTCTGTCAACACACATAATCAGCTAAGAATGGGAAACAAATCCCACAATGCTAATCTGATGCTCCATATGGGATCAGAGCTCTGAAGACACATTCGAGACATTTGGCAGTGTATTGCACCACCTACTGGATGAACAATGTTAGTAATGACATCTGTACTCACAAGTACATATCTAAAAACAAGTACCATTTCAAAATGACAGAGCCCTTCTGGAAAAGCATTCTTTAGACCGCTGAAATTAAGATCAAGCTGCACCAGAATGACAGGAAGAAAGAAGTCTGGAGGAGGCTTGGAACAGCTGATAATCAAAGCACACATAATCACCTGTGAAACATGAAGCAGTGTGATGCAGGAATGTGCCTTCAGTGTTCAGTGATGATGAGACAGAAGACAGAAGCAACCGGATGAACTCTGAAGTGTATAGAGATATATTCTCTGCCCAGATTCAGATAAATACAGCAAAGCTGAATGAGAGGCTCTTCATAGAACAAATATATGATGACCCAAAACATACAGCACAAGCAACCCACACTGTAAAACCCGACAGATTGAGAGTAATATATATATATATATGTATATATATCCTGTGCTCTGCAACCCGGATAGATCTTTTAATTAATAGGATCACTTAATACGTTTAAAGGGATAGTTCACATAAAATTCTTATAAACACAAATGTTATTTATTACAAATTCACTACAAATTCACATTCTCTCATGATTTTGGTTCATCTTTTTGATCTTTTGGTCTTACTTGTCAAATCAAACACAACTGAGCTGCTGTTTGCAATTACTCAGAGCGCTCCATGTGAATAAAAGCTTGAATAAAATATCTTTAAGAGAGTGATTTTACGTCTTCTGAAGACCTGGAGTAGATTTTTTACAATGTATTATGAACTTTTTGGATCTGGACAGATTTCAATGAATGGACAGAAATGATTAAAGTTGATGCGGTCCCATGCACACAAATATTTATTATATTTAGTATTTAAAAAGTAAAAAAAAGTTTCTTCATTGTTATTGGCTGATTAGGAATAAATCAGTGAGTGACAGACATTATTCATATCACAAAAAAAAAAAAAAAAAATCGAATTCTACTGGTTTGAACCAAAACCCACGTGATGTCCCCTCCAGTGGAAAACGTGTCTGAAGGGTTGGATTTGTTCTTCAAATGAAAGAACACAGTCTGAAAATGAATCTGAGTAAATGATGGAGGGGTTTTCATCTGTGAATGACTGTTGAATCTTTGGAGACTGTGATAATTGATAATTGTTAGCTTGTGTGTGTGAGATGAGAAGATGGTTCATTTGGAGTGTGTGATCATGGTATATAACTACCATTTAGCGGATGATCAGAGAGCTGCAGTTTTTAAGGAAGGAGTCTCTTCTGGTCTTCTGCTGACAGTCTGGCCTCAGAGTTCAGTGTGCGATGAAGAACAGGAGTGTTTCTGCACCACAGGATCAGATCTAGGCATCACTGTCAATGAACACTGTGATGACTGAAGAAATCACAGCACAATCAAGTGATCGAGGACTGATGCTGGTAGATGCTGGAGACGAAGCAGCACCAAATGGCTTCCTGCATCTGTGTTTGACTGAGAGAGTTAGTGAAAGGGCTATAAGGTTGTGCAGAAAATAATGATATTGTTCTTGCACAGCAGAGAGATGGACTGGAGAGCAAAGGAAAACACACGCTTCAAAATAAAGCTTTAAAAGGCCACAAAAGAACTAGTTTCCCATAGAACCTCTCAGTGGTCTGTTCTAAAAAGAGCCATGTTTAGTGTGAAGAACATTATAATAGCCTAAAGAACCATTTTCCCCCCCACTATAAAGGTCTCTGGAATTCTTCTTTGAGTATATTTATGAATTAATTATATTATATACAGGTGTTGGTCATATAATTAGAATATCATCAAAAGTTACTTTATTTCACTAATTCCATTCAAAAAGTGAAACTTGTGTATTATATTAATTCATTACACAAAGACTGATATATTTCAAATGTGTATTTCTTTTATAACAAAATTTTGATGTTTATAAATGACAACTAAGGAAAATCCCAAATTCGTTATCTCAGAAAATTAGAATATTGTGAAAAGGTTCAATATTGAAGACACCTGGTGCCACACTCTATTCAGCTAATTAACTCAAAACACCTGCAAAGCCTTTAAATGGTCTCTCAGTCTAGTTCTGTAGGCTACTTCTGCTGACTTGACAGTTGCCCAAAAGACGACCATTGACACCTTGCACAAGGAGGGCAAGACACAAAAAGTCATTGCAAAAGAGGCTGGCTGTTCACAGAGCTCTGTGTCCAAGCACATTAATAGAGAGGTGAAGGGAAGGAAAAGATGTGGTAGAAAAAAGTGTACAAGCAATAGGGATAACTGCACCCTGGAGAGGATTGTGAAACAAAACCATTTCAAAAATGTGGGGGATATTCACAAAGAGTGGACTGCAGCTGGAGTCAGTGCTTCAAGAACCACTACACACAGACGCATGCAAGACATGGGTTTCAGCTGTCGCATTCCTTGTGTCAAGACACTCTTGAACAACAGACAGCGTCAGAAGCGTCTCGCTTCAAAAAGGACTGGACTGCTGCTGAGTCGTCCAAAGTTATGTTCTCTGATGAAAGTAAATTTTGCATTTCCTTTGGAGATCAGGGTCCCAGAGTCTGGAGGAAGAGAGGAGAGGCACACAATCCACGTTGCTTGAGGTCCAGTGTAAAGTTTCCACAGTCAGTGATGGTTTGGGGTGCCATGTCATCTGCTGGTGTTGGTCCACTGTGTTTTCTGAGGTCGAAGGTCAACACAGCCATATACCAGGAAGTTTCAGAGCACTTCATGCTTCCTGCTGCTGACCAACTTTATGGAGATGCAGATTTCATTTCCCAACAGGACTTGGCACCTGCACACAGTGCTAAAGCTTTCAGTACCTGGTTTAAAGACCATGGTATCCCTGTTCTTAATTGACCAGCAAACTCACCTGACCGTAATATTGTGAAGAGGAAGATGCGATATACCAGACCCAAGAATGCAGAAGAGCTGAAGGCCACTATCAGAGCAACCTGGGCTCTCATAACACCTGAGCAGTGCAACAGACTGATCGACTCCATGCCACGCCGCATTGCTGCAGTAATTCAGGCAAAAGGAGCCCCAACTAAGTATTGAGTGCTGTACATGCTCATACTTTTCATTTTTATACTTTTTAGTTGGCCAAGATTTCTAAAAATCCTTTCTTTCTATTGGTCTTTTAGTTATATTCAAATTTTCTGAGATACTGAATTTGAGATTTTCCTTAGTTTTCAGTTATAATCATCAAAATTAAAAGAAGCAAACATTTGAAATATATCAGTCTGTGTGTAATGAATGAATATAATATACAAGCTTCACTTTTCGAATGGAATTAGTGAAATAAATAAACATTTTTATGATATTCTAATTATATGACCAGCACCTGTAGTATATGATATGCATTTGTTAGGGTATCATCATTATTATAACGTACATTATTAAACTTAACAGTGCTCATCTGACCACCACCATATTTCAGTAACACAGAAAACAGAATACTCATTATACTCATTTCATTCATATTTGTGTTTGCAATATTTTAATCTTTGTTCTGAGAACATGGCGTGATGAGCAAATATTTCTAGTTCCAATATATAGAATACTAAAGCAGTGCAATTTCACAAAGTCTGCATGATAAGATTTCTTAGTAAAACTAATTGTTTAAACAAAGAGTCTTCAGCAGGAGGGAGAAGTCTCCAGGTGTATTATGAAGAGACATGACCTACACAGTATGAAATATGGATGATAAAAACAGTGCCATCTGCTGGCTGCATGAAAACCGTGCACTGTGGGCAAAACCAATCATTTACACATATTATTATTACACCTTTATTTTACCAGGAAATCTCTCTCTCTTTTTTTCAGCTTGTCCAAAATGGAAGCATAAAACATTCACAGCATCCATAAATATGTTAACATGATGAAGTTTATACTTATACGACTCGTATCTACAGTCAGAGACTAGACTGTAATACAGGTCTGACTGAAATTAAGCTTATGTTGTGAGGTATTAATGCAGCACATCAGTGCATGCTTGAACAAATAAAGGCATGATATAAAACATGATTATAAAATATAAACTCAATCTGACTCAATTGAATTATTTGGTGTAATTCAATTCAATTCAAGTTTATTTGTATAGCGCTTTTCATGATACAAATCATTTCAAAGCAGCTTTACAGAAAAGTGTAAGTTTCTACATCATATTTGGGAGTAGGTTAATTATGCTGACTATGCCAGAAATGTACAGTAAGAATCATGCAGTTAGTTGACACAAATGACACGTAATCAAACAGATGGTGAACACCATTAACTACAATGATTATATGATGCTTTGTGATTAAGCTAAATTATTTAAAAAATCATCAAATGCAAATGACCTCACTGGGCAAAACCTTGGAACAGGGGCCCTCACTAGTTTAAACTCGGGAACAGGGGCCCTCACTAGTTTAAACTCGGGAACAGGGGCCCTCACTAGTTTAAACTCGGGGACTGGAGCCCTCATTAGGCTAAACTCAGGGACTGGAGCCCCAACTAGGCTAAACTCGGGGACTGGAGCCCTCACTAGGCTAAACTCAGGGACTGGAGCCCCCACTAGGCTAAACTCGGGGACTGGAGCCATCACTAGGCTAAACTCAGGGACTGGAGCCCCCACTAGGCTAAACTCGGGGACTGGAGCCCCAACTAGGCTAAACTCGGGGACTGGAGCCCTCACTAGGCTAAACTCAGGGACTGGAGCCCCCACTAGGCTAAACTCGGGGACTGGAGCCATCACTAGGCTAAACTCAGGGACTGGAGCCCCCACTAGGCTAAACTCAGGGACTGGAGCCCCAACTAGGCTAAACTCGGGGACTGGAGCCCTCACTAGGCTAAACTCAGGGACTGGAGCCATCACTAGGCTAAACTCAGGGACTGGAGCCATCACTAGGCTAAACTCGGTGACTGGAGCCCTCACTAGGCTAAACTCGGGGACTGGAGCCCTCACTAGGCTAAACTCAGGGACTGGAGCCATCACTAGGCTAAACTCAGGGACTGGAGCCATCACTAGGCTAAACTCGGTGACTGGAGCCCTCACTAGGCTAAACTCGGGGACTGGAGCCCTCACTAGGCTAAACTCGGGGACTGGAGCCCTCACTAGGCTAAACTCAGGGACTGGAGCCATCACTAGGCTAAACTCAGGGACTGGAGCCCCCACTAGGCTAAACTCGGGGACTGGAGCCATCACTAGGCTAAACTCGGTGACTGGAGCCCTCACTAGGCTAAACTCAGGGACTGGAGCCCTCACTAGGCTAAACTCAGGGACTGGAGCCCTCACTAGGCTAAACTCGGGGACTGGAGCCATCACTGGGCTAAACTTGCAGACAGCGGCCCTAACTGGGCTAAACTCTGGAACAGGGACCCTCACTGGGCTAAACTCTGGGACTTGAGCCCTCACTAGGCTAAACTTGCGGACAGCGGCACAAACTGGTTTAAACTCGGGAACAGGGGCCCTCACTAGGCTAAACTAGGGAACGGGGCCTTCACTAGGCTAAACTCAGGGACTGGAGCCCTCACTAGGCTAAATTCGGGGACTGGAGCCCTCACTAGACTAAACTTGCGGACAGCGGCATTAACTGGGCTAAACTCGGGAACAGGGGCCCTCACTAGGCTAAACTCAGGAACAGGGGCCCTCACTAGGCTAAACTAGGGAACGGGGCCTTCACTAGGCTAAACTCAGGGAGCAGAGGCAACTGTCGTGACAACTGATGTCAGGGGGATTATTTTAACATTGCTCTCCTTGCTACGTTTCTGAACCTTGATCGTGTTTGGATTCCTGCTGTCTATGGATGGTCAGAGAGCTCTCGGAATTCATCAAAAATATCTTAATTTGTGTTCTGAAGATGAACAAAGATCTTACGGGTTTGGAATGACATGAGGGTGAGTAATTAATGACAGAATTTTAATTCTTGGGGTTAACTATCCCTTTAAGAAAAACAGCTCTGGTTACCCCCGCTACAGACACCAAAAGTTTCTCCTGCATCATTGCATTCTCTGAAATTTCTGAGCAATGGTGTACCTGCCTCTCCATTCATTCAGTTGGACAATGGAAAAAAAATCGGCTAACATAGAAAATCAGACACTTCTCTACTCCAAGTTGCTTTTTTTTTTTTACTTCAGGCGTTCAGAGTAGGGGTGTGCGATATCTCGATATTTAAAATAGATCGAGATATTTTTTAAACAGGATTTTGACAAATCGTACAGTATATATCGACATATTGTTTATATTTAATTCTGATTCCGCCACTTTGCTTGTTAGCCTTCTTTGTGCTGTGCTCGCCCCCGCTCGCTCGCCCCCCGCCTCCTTGATTTTGTCCCCCCTCGCGTGTTGTCTCATTGAACATGGCATTGTCCGCAACCAGACAGGAGGCAACAGAACTAGTAAAAAAAAGGACAACTGGCTCCATTATATGAAGATACCTCAGTTTTAAGGCATCGGGCGAACAGAAGACAGATGTCTACTGTAAGGCCTTATGATTTCCGCAATGCAGAAAACGCAGACGGAATCGCGGAATCCAGTTATAAACACGGAATTTACAGTTTAACGTGGAATGTCACGGAATTTGTCAAATTTTGAATGAATTAATCAAAAGTTGGTCATTGCACTCACATCAAATCGCGATATGGACTAATATCTGTAAATATTAAGCTGGAAAAGTCTATTTAAATATGAATCCTGCATGTTCTGCATGTCTGTGTTAATGAATAGCACACAAGCGCGGCTTCGTCTATTTCACACATGGAAGCGCGTGTGACGCCGTTTTACCATTTGAGTAAAACTAGCGTCACATCACATCATAGACTGTAATATTGCATACACAGAACTGTAAAGGTAAAAGTAACCCGTCAAAATAAAAGTCCGGTTTAGTTTAAAGACAAGTATTTGCCGAGCGCCAACCTCCCGCTCTCTCTCGTGAGGCCAATAAGGAAGTGACTAAAACTGCAATTCATCGACTGGCCGCTTGAGGCTGGCTGCAAAAGGGAGTCAGTCCCATAGACTCCCCATGTTAAAATGCCCAACTTTGCAGCAGGAAAAAACATGTTTACAGCCTGGTTCAAAAAATGATTTTGGTCTAAATAGCTAATTTTGCCCTTCATGACAACTGTGAGGGGGGTGAATTTTTTTATTACTCATCCGTTTAAATTACATTAAGACTTAAAGTTCTGTATAATTAAGGGCGTAGCCACTTGAGTGACAGGTGGATTGCCGCTGCTGACACTGCCGTCGTTTTTTTTAAAGGAATAATCAGACAACATTTCTTCCATGTTCTATTTTTAATTGTAAATCCCCTTTGTTCACCAAAAATAAAGTCTGCTTAATTTTCAATAATTAAAAGATAAATTAAATGAATGTTTTATGCCTTCATTTGATAACCAGAAAAATATAAATACACAGAATTTCAGAGGGGGAAAAATATTTCATAAGGCTATTTTAAGAAAAAAAAATGAACAAATTAAGTTGTTTTTATGCATTTAAATAATTACACATGCTAAAACACAGAATTAGGTAACAATAAAACATGTAGAAGAAAAAAATAAAACATTTCATAGGGCCCTAAACATGTAATATCTGGCATATTTGTTTTTGCAGTAGTTTTTGGGGGGTTATTTTTCCTGTAAAGATATCGAGATATATATTGTATATCGAGATATAGCAAAATATATTGAGATATATTTTTTGCTCCATATCGCCCAGCCCTAGTTCAGAGCTCTCCTGCAAAAACACAAGGCACATTAACAGCACACAAAATGTTCACTGCAAATAGAAAACAATTCTATTTGCAGTGAACAAATCTGATTCTGATTCTGCAGAAACAAATCTGATTCTGATTTACAAAAGCACATCTCACTACAAAATACACATTCTGTCTGATTTGGGCCTTACACTCTTAAAAATAAAAGTGCTTCACGCTACCATAGAAGAACCTTTTTGTCTAAATGTTTCCATAAAGAACCTTTACAATCTGAAGAGCCTTTCTGTTTTACAAAAGGTTCTTTGTGGCTAAATAATGTTCTTCAGATTTTAAAATGTTAAGAAAGAGATGATTCTTTAAAGAACCTTTGACTGAATGGTTCGCTGTGAAGAACCTTTTAAGTACCTTTACTGTAGCTTACTTTTTCTTGCAAGGTACAACACACAACCCAGGTCATTCACTGACTGAGCTCAAATAAAGGACCGGTTTTGAAGAACCACTGTCTTTTTCCATGGGATTTCCACAAACTGGAATGTAGACGGTTTTATTTGAAACACTAAATCAGTCTCAGGTGCAGAGCGTGATGAAGCGTGCGCTGACCCCAGAGCCTCATTAAAACTAGTTCAGGGACCGCAACTCCTTTGCAGAATCTCTGCGGCTTTGTGAACTCGAGCTTCACACAGAAGAGCGCCAGAGGAAAGCTTCTCTTCTGATAAACACACACCGCTTACGTCCCACCGGCCCGTGCCGCGTCTAAACGCACACTTGTCTGAGTGCGGCTCTACAAGAGGAGGCGCGTTTGTCCCTGAGCTGTTCGTCTGAGATCTCTGTGCGTTTCTCATTCCCTCCAGATTCTCCAGACGCCACGCTCAGCTTCACAGGAACACACACTCGCTATCGGAAGAGGATGAAACAGCCGGGGTGTGTAAAGCAACACATACATGTGGCAGCACATACTGTTCTCTTTCAGGTATTCTTCTGGGCTTTGTCATTTTGGGTTTGATTTTTCCAGGTTTTACACTCAAAGGAAGCTGCCGCGATTAATGGCTTCAAAGAGCCGCAATCCAGTGTTTCTGTGAATCCCGCTGTCTTCTGGAGGAGCAGAGATCCTCTGTGTCTTCTGAGAAGAAGAGCACAACGAGCTGTGACTGACGGTATGAAACGCCCGCCGCTCATTATTCAGACTGACCAGAGAAGAAAGAAGAAGAAAAATCAGTACACAGATGAGATGCTTTATTCACTGTTCACGGATTGTTTTTGTACAGCTAAACTGGAAGTGAATGAGACCGGAAGTCCCGCACACTCAATTACAAATGGCCACACTAAAAATAAGGTGAGTATAATGCTGCTTGTTTAATAAGGGCAAAGCGGCCTAATGGTGCAGTTCATGTGTTGTGGGCAGATGGGCTGGATGTGACCTCAGTGTGCACTTTTCCATTCCATACCCAACATTACATCAGGAAAGCATGGTACGTAAAGCTGAATCCTAACCCTTCCTTAAAAACAAACACTACAAAACATCAGTGATGATGAGTAAACACACACACACACACATATAAACACACACACAGTGGAAAAGTCAACAATCCCAGCATGCATCAGTTCTTCATCCCTTAAGGAAGACTGAAGTGCTTCTCTTCTGGTGTTTTGAATGTTCTGGATCATCTTGAGAGTTTCAGTGCAGATCGTATAAGGTCTCACAGTATGAGGTGAGGTTAGAAACACGGAGGCTGACCTTTGACCTCTGCTCATCCTGTCCCAGACTCAGAGCATGAACTCCAAGAGTCCTTCCAGATGAAGTCCTTTCAGATTTGCAGTGCTTCACCTGCAACAACCTAACTAACTACAATATGAAAAAACTCTGATCAAAATGGAGCAAGCTAGTGTTAGTTTTTTTTTACTTCTGTTAATTGTATAATAAATAAAAAGAAAACAAATAGATACAAAAAGATTATTATTATTATTTATTTATTTTTAATAAAAAACATGCAGTTGAAAAGTCTAGGAGTGAGTTCAAGTCTGAAAAGAGCAAGATTATTTTATTACATAGCACATGCAATATATGTAATGAAATCAGAATAAAATCATTAGACTATTAAAAGCGTACAAGGGGTAAAATAAGGTACAACTTAAGAGCAAAAACATCACTGGATGTTATTACACACACACACACATAATGCAGATTGAGAAAATGATGACAGTACATTTAAAAATTCGATTTCATTGACAGTTTTCAACTGCAAAAACACTACTCCATACTTATTCAAATGCATAGGAGAAACTGTTGTTTTCAACATCTATAATATCTACATAATGTAAAATACAAATGGTGAGGCACTATATAAAATTATTTTCTGTAGTTCACCAAGGCTGTGTATTAGAGGCACATTTGATCTACATAGTCACACACTTACATTATATATATATATATATATATATATATATATATATATATATATATATATATATATATATATATATATATATATATATAGTATTTTCTTATCAGTATTTTTTTTCATAATAAACAGTATATTATACAGTCAGCTGTTCAATATCATAAAATAGACACAATAAACAATAAAATAAATAAATATTACTGATAGGCTATGTGTAATCCTAGAATAATAAACTGTGTTGTATTATCTTTATTCTCTCAGTTTCAGTGGTACAGCTTTCATTTAAATGAGGAAAAATCTTGAAGAAAAAAAAATTTATCTGCTTTCCATCTTATATTCTAAATCAGGGATCAGCAACCTTTTCGGCATGACGTGCCATTTTTTATTTTTATGGTTAACCACTGTGCCAACACAGCCCCCCCCACACACACACCCCGATATAATTCTGTATTTAAACGGTACATACATAATTTTTTATTATACGATAAAAAAAACGTTTTTTTTAACGTTTAATCAACGTTAATGCACTGCTTTAATTGATGAACGTGCACACACAGACACACACACAACACACACCACTCGCACACAGAGATCTGAGATCGTGCTGTGCAAAAAGTAGCATTCAGAGTGTTGTCACGCTACTTTTATTAATCGATACTGAATCGCTACATCATATTTCTCAACAACAAAGGGGCAAAATCGCTTCATTGTCTGCAGAGAGACAATTTACCCCCCCCCCCCCCCCACACTTTCTTTCTCTCAAAATGGCCATATTTCAGAAAATTTTTCATCACTGGATATAGCTTTAGGTCATTTAACATTTCTATGGTAAAACGTATTATTAAAAGTTGACTAATGTTAATTGATTTGCAGCTTCATCTTACCTCACTCTCTTTAACGTTAAACTGACGCTTCGCGCTCTGCTTCTGTGAACAGTAAACCCCGCCTACTTTGATCTGATTGGCCATCTCAGTCATTTTGACATTGACGAGTGCTGTTAGACCGAGGCTTTGATCTGAAGCACCTAGTATGTGCAGTGTTTGCACGTGCATCCATGCAAGTTAATTCTCACACTTTAATAGTATTTGTAGCTCATAACAGGCTGTGTGACTATGAGAAGTTATTACATCAAACTGTACGTCATTATACAGTTTTCCTTATTGCTTGCGTGCCAGCGATTATCCCTCTGCTTGCCACTGTTGGCACGCGTGCCGTAGGTTGCCAACCCCTGGTCTAAATGCTACAAAAATCACAAAAATACTTTAAAAACAGTTTTCTCTTTCTATCTATATCACATTAATAATTTTGAATCTTGTTGGAACATTATAAAGATAATGGAAATATTAATATAAATCATGTTGATTTGAAAGACATTTTTGTGTACTGTACATTTGTGTGCTGAACAGTTTTGGTTCTGTGTGAAATCTGCGGCTGAAGCACAATGACTTTATTAGATGTCAGACTGCAGGGCATGTGTAAAGAAAGCAGAATAATCCATCAAACACTCTCCGGGCAAATGGTTGTAATGAACATGAGTATGTGTGATCCTCGAAGAGTCCCCTGGATGGCGCTGTCTGTCTGCGCTTCATCTGTCTGCAGCACTGCCTCAGAGTAAAGAGCCCCTCACACACACACACACACACACACACACACACACACACACACACACACTCTATCACACACACACACACACAAATGTCAACAGTAATGCAGCCTGCATGCACCAAACACAGTCAGATCAGACATGCTGCAGACTCCTCACACGTCACATGACACAACGCTAGCGCATGTATTTTACATGGTTTATGCTTTATATGTACATTCAAACCAAAAAGTAATCAGATACCAGATATAGTTTTTATTTATTATTTTTTTTAACCAGTGGGTGCAGGACACTTAGTTAATAAATGTAAGCGAGGATAGCAAAATAAAGTAAACTGTGACATATCACAAAAATGATTCATACATTGGACTACCAGTAAAGATCTTAGGACCAAAATTATTCAGACAATGTTTTGCTTCAGTGTTTTCTCATTAATTGCTAATTAACTAATGTGACCTTTTCACTCCACAGATTGTTCATAATTAAGCATTGCTTGGTAAATGGTTGAGCTAAATTGGTTTTATCTAATTGTGTTCTTAAATTTAACAGCTGACAGCTATTCAACTGAATTCATTACATGCCTTTCTATCAAAGTTATCTGACATTATCAAGATGAATTTGTTCTGACACAGTTCAACTCTGAGTTCTTATTACCCTTTTCTAAACTATAGCGAATAAACTGTGATATAATGTGAGAAATGTTGAAGGTGTCTGGATAATTTTTGATTTGACTGTATCCGCAGTGGGTGGACTATCTGTGTTCAGAGTAAAGTGTTTATAATGAGCATACAGTCACCGGTAATGTCGCTGTCTCTCATCGTTCCACGGTAAGCCTCTATTCGGCTCGTGCCCTTTTCTGTACCTGTCCTACTGGAGCAGGTGGACGTGGCGCTTTGTTTTCACATCATTAATCATTCCTGAAGCCACACTTGAGCCTGTAATGATACCCACAGCACAGTTGCCTTTCTTTGCACGGCTGCCAAATTGGAGGTGAACGGTCATAGCCAGACAGTGCTCCCACATCCCCCGACTGTCTCGTCATTTAGCTATTTATCCATCTCGGATCGTCCTCCGCCGCTCTCGCCTCTTTCCCAGGAGGCCGCCTGTGCGGTTGTGCAGTCTTGGGGGAGTCGCGGGATCAGATTTGCTGCTCAGGGTTTTTGCCTTTGATTGTGTGCCTATAAGTTTGGGATTAAAGACAAATTTCCCACAGGGCAGTGCTGGATTTGCTGCTGCCGTTTAACTGTTTAACCTGGCTTACTCTGGAAGGAGGGGAGAGTCGGTCGACGTGTCCTCCGAGACCATGGTGGGTTGAACAGGAGCCAGGCGGCATCAATACGCGCAGGTTGCGTAGGCTATTGGATCAACACCCCCCCAAATCTGTACAAACAGAGCGTCTCCTTTGAGAGCGGCTTGATACAGTCACATCTCAAGATAACGGGGTGGCGAAATGTTTCCTTAAGTAATGCTATTAAAAAGTTGGTTACACTTTATTTCGAAAGGGATTTTGCTACTTCACAACTTTGCAACAACATATTAACTAACATTAATTAGAGTATTAGTAGACTGTCAGGTTAGTAGTATATGTTGACATGACTTATAATCAGTAGAATGTCCATCAAAATAAAGTGTGAATAGATATTTAAGCAGACAGTCACTAGTACTCTAATAACTGCTAGTGGACATGTAGATGCACAGTTACCAATCCACCTTATTCCTAAACGCAGAAGCAAGCCTATGGGCAAGACTTCTGGTTCATTAGCCACTTTATGGAAATAACGAGAAGCATAACAACGTGCAGTAAACTGGAAAACTGTTTGCACTACAAAGCAGTATGTTCATAATTAAACGGATAGTTCACCCAGAAATGAAAATGTGATGTTTATCTGCTCATCCCCAGGGCATCCAAGATGTAGGTGACTTTGTTCCTTCAGTTGAACACAAACTGAGATATTTAACTCGAATCATTGCAGTCTATCTCTTTACAGCAGATGGCAGACTTATAAGTGCATTACTGCCACCTATCTCTCAAACGGACCATTGACACTCCTAGATCCGCAGGAAAACAAGAAGAAGAAGAAGCCTCCTCACGCTCCTGCTGCTGAGAACACACTCAGGACAGTTCAGATAGCTCAGGTATTGTGTGAATCAAAGGTAAAAAAACTGTTCAGTTTCGTGCACAGACCGATCGTTTGGTTATCTACACATCAATGTATCATCACGAGCCACAGGGTTTTGTTTTGTTTGTGTATGTTTTTATTTTTATTTTACTGTATGTTTTGGCCGTGATTCCCATCCACTTACATTATAAGACTGAGAGACTGCAAAGGTTTGAGTTAAAAATCTCAGTTTGTGTTTGAGTGAAGAAACAAAGTCACCTACATCTTGGATGCCCTGGGGATGAGCAGATAAACATCACATTTACATTTTTTTGGTGAACTATCCCTTTAAGATAATACAATAAAATAATAAGGTAAGACCGGAAGTAAGACCCATACAATTTTCAAATGGTGGCACCAATTTTTTACAAGAAGAATAAGGTGGATAGTCAGCAGAATGTCGGCAGTGGACTCAAAATAAAGTTATACCAAGACGTTTGCAACTTTCATTAAATTTGGTATCTAGAACTAAAAACCACACAACAAAATCTCTGTTTCTTTCTTCCCAGGTCTATGGAGGGTAACACATGACAGCGAGGCCTCAACTTTACCGAAGACAATGAGCAGACTTCATTAACCCAGTCGAGGGTGATGAAGCAAAGGAGGAGTCCAGCTTTGGAGAAGCAGCTTAGCGGTGGGAAGGCTTGTGAGGGACCCTGTACCAGCAGGATGAGTGAGTCTTTCAGAATCAGCAGGTGCATCTCTGTTCTGTCAAACACAGTCCGAGCAGATTACACAGATCTGAGGGAGTTTATCTGCCTGCGGCCGCTGCCTCCTGCTCCATGAACACCAGCCTCAGGTGTGTTACTGGAGATCGGCCAGAGCTTTGATCGCAACTCCACCTGCTCTCCAGGCCAGGAAATGGACTCAAGTAGCTGAACACATGCGTGTCATTACTGGCATAACGACAGGTGCAGATGAACACAGTCAATGCTACAATAGATAACCACTAGACAGAAGAAGAGCAATCTTTCAACAAGGACAGATGTGGAAAGGCAGATCTCCTGGGATTCTCCGAATATATGGCACAACACTATTGATCTTTAATTAAAGCCGCTCTTAACTGCAGCTGAGTGGACGAGAGTTAATTCATGGACTAGTGATAATATTTGTGCTCTGCATGAGGAGGTACATAAAAAGTTATCTATTGTCTGAGCAGTTTATCAGTGCAGTGATGGTGGAGCGTTCCGTGCCACGCCTGGGACTTACGAGCAATAACTCAATGTTATGGGTCAATTTAAAACGGGCCCAGCACGCTGATTCTCAGATGTCCTTAGCTGCTGAACGATGCTGCCGCTGGATTACGACGAATACGAATGGACACACACACACACATTCCTCCGGGGACAGCGAGGAAGGACAGAGGGTGTCTAGATTCAGTGATTTCACCCTTTCTAGTCTTATTGATTTCTTCACAGGATGCAGCTAATAACATTGAGCGTGTTCCAGAGGAGCTTGCGGCAGGTATCCAGACACTCGTAGTGTGTGAGCGCTATGCTTTCATAATTAAGGTCAGCTGGGATGCATTAAAGCATTTGAGGTGTTAAAATTGGCTCTCCTCAGAGAGCGAGTTGGCATCGCTCAAGCTTGTAAATTAGGCGCCCTGGAAACGAGGCTGCTTTGAGGAATGGGCTCAATGTCTTCAACAGTCTCAGGTTCTGATGATCAAACACTCGACCTGCAGCACTTGCCACTTTAACCGTAAGGAACACAATGCATGATATTAAGTGATGAGTGTTATTTAACTAGTAGAAAGGCAGGCACACCTCTCAGGTGACACACAAAGCAGCCAGTGAGAGGAGAGAAAGACAATTCAACTTCCTGCTAGGAAAGAGAAAGAGCTAAAAAAAAAAAAAAAACTTATGCAATAACAATTGTTGTCAGATTTTTTAATGTATTACTTAATTGTATTGGCTTTACTTCAACTTTTTTTTACAAGTAGATGGAGCTGTAGTTGCATGATAAATTAACCAGAAAGCCTTGTCTGTTTAGTTTTACATTTGCAAAAGCATTTCATTCAGAATCAAAGTGCCACTCTTGATAATTCTTCTACTATGGCATGGTCTCAAAAAGACGCAGCACTTTAATGAGTTTACCGGTGTTTTATTAATGGCATTAGTTCATGTAGGATGCTGGATGTGAGGCTTGTGCTCTGTATCTCTGCAATTTCTTCAGTCATTTTAGACAAACATAGTGAAATCAGTGGAACGCAGTGAAAATGTCAGTCAGATAGATGGTAATGGCTGGAACGTCTTGTTTTAACACCACTATTTATTTGACCATTATGTTAAATTGTCCTCATAAAGCTTTACTTGGCAGCTCCATCTTTTTGTTCTCCATCTATGAAGCTCTAAAGTGGACCGGTGGGAGAACAGTCCAGCACGGCTGCTTTACTAAACAAATAATCATTATGCAGAGCCTTCCAACCACCTTTGTGAGGCAGCAATAAAGTTTTCACTGTTTGGTTGAGCAGAAAGATCCAGCACTTTCAGTGAACAGGGCTCAAAATAATTTTGGTTGAGCTTGATGAACAGTCAACACTACAATTGGTGAAAAAGAAATGCGATTATTAGCCCCCCCCCCCCCTCCCCATGCTTAAGCTTGATGACCAGACTGGAAATATAAGTGCTCATTTTAATGCCCTCTTACTGTAAGCTTCTTGTTGAAATTGTTCTTGGGAAACGGAGAGACTGAATGTCATTATGCGTGATGTTAAACCCAGCCTATGAAATAATTCAGGAGCTATCACATAAAGTATCTTACACTCTCAGAGGAGGCTTTAAAAGATGATAAGGCTGGGATACAAATGCTAGCCGGAGTCCACGCAAACCAAATTAATCCAGTAATGCCCAGGGCATGGAGGGAGGGGGCCGCTCTGTTAAGACCACCTTTATTCAGTGGCCCTCAGTACCCAGAACTAAATGACAGCCGGAAAATCACAGCAGCAGGGTCATGCACGGTGCATTACGGGCTCCACCGCAGTGCCGGTACAGTATCGGTCCGAACGCCTCTCAGTGCCACTGTTACAAAGAGCAGCTTTGACCAGATCCTGAATAACACAATGCACACAATGTAAAGGAATGCAACAACACTTAACAGCTTTCTGATGCCATGTGTTTTCCTACGATTATATTAGTCTTTGTGACAAAAACATATATGCATAATTAGCTCTTCACAAATGCACGGTCTAGATGTTAAATTGTCAATGTTTTTCCATCTTCGCCTTCCATTTTTAAAAACTCTCACGCAGAGAGCCCTTCTGGAAAGCACAGCATTTCTGCAAACTTGCCCGTCTTTGGGCTGAGCATTTCTAACAGTAATTTACACCTATACAATTACAGTGCTCTGGAGAAGATATAGTGTCAGTCCCTTTCTATTTAACAGTGCGACCCGTTGCCCTCTGAGGCTCGAGCTGAACGAGTGTTTCTCTGATTAATGGTGGAAAGAGCCAGAGCTCCAAACCCTGCCAGGAGAGGTGGGCTGCTCTCAGCCTTTTTATGGAAATTAACCACAAAACACAGCCAATTAGAAGTGTGTTATTTAGAGTGACTTTCCCCCCTCTTTTCATTTGGCTGAATAATGACATTGCATGATATTCAAATCCTCTGTGGCAAATTAATGTGATGTTCAGTTTTTGGCAGCTCCAGGAGCTGCTCGATGCTGAAGGAAAGTTATGTGTATCTCTGACCAGACGAGATTCACTCGAGGTGCTAATGAAACCGAAGTGTCTTGTGCTCATCACTAAGTGAAAAAATATTCCCTCTTGGCCACAAAACATTTTTAACATAAGGCTTTAGAGACGTACAACACAAACCGGTGACATTAAAATTAGAAAATTTTTAGTTAAAAATATCTTTTCCCTTTTTATGTAAATTAAAATGTTATGATTTATGAAAAACTCTTCTCTCCGTTGATTTTAGCACAATGCGCTTATGCAAAAAATGTGATTCCTTGTTTTGTGGCACATTGTGGAACTCGCGGGGAAGGACCCTGAATATGCCAGAACACACTGTGGAAGTTTCAAAGGGCAGAGTCTCTAGGAAATCTACTTTTTCTTTGGAAAAATGTCACAGGAGAGATGGGAGATTGGCACCACAAAGGGCCCAAAATAGCACGGGCTGCTACGCATTGTCAGACAAGATTTAAACTGAGGCGCTGACTTTTGTTCTGTGAAGTCTCGGGCCCTGAAAAGGAGATTGGAGGTGTAGAAATTGCAAATTATTTTTTCCTCCTGGATATGCGTTGCTCCGAGTCAGAAAGCGGTGGCTGCCCACATGAGCATCTGAGTTCTTTTACCTGCCGGTGCTGTAGGGTTTGGGTCTGCTCGTATTCCCAGGGTCCTGCCTGTTTTTACACCACAAAAGCCTCATACACTTAATGCAGCTTCACCCCTGGGACACATAATAGGATTAGAAATCATTTCTAACAATTTACAAAAACAAATCACATGGCAGGGCTTGGAAATTGCTAATAATTTCTCCATAGCTGGTAGATCAAAGGCAGGCAGTGGAGTGACCCCGCTCAGGCGTTTTTAATGAAGGGGTTAATCTTCTCAAAGATAACCATTCAGGAGCAGAGGTGTGACCAAATGAAGAATTCAGCCCCGAGATAATCAGCACACAAACGCTCTGAGGAGCGCTGAGGCCGATCGCCCCTCGCATTTGCACCACAGGACCTTCGAAGCGAACGATGGCCGACTGTTCCCTCTGCCGCTGTCTCAGATAATGATGTGGGTTTTCCTCAACGTTACCGCATTCACACTGCATTCGCGCGGATGAAATCTTGCAGTGCTGTGTTTGAGTTATGGGACTGAACGCCTTCAAAAGTGCAGCGGGAGGAAGAGGAAGATGGCTTTATGCAGTATGAGCATCAGCCCCAAACGGATAAGTGTGCTTGGACGTCTAATCGTGAAATTGGGCCTCCCAGTAATTAAGAATAAATGAAATTGCTTATCAATTAGTAAACGACTGCGTACACCATTTGGCTGTGTTCTCAGGGATTAATCAGGGAACCATTGACATTACATTGTTCCATAATTATCATTCATACGTTTTATGGTAATTGGAGAATTTTTTATGGAGGAATTACAATGTCTCAGAAACACCAGACAATATTAACACTCTCAAATATAAACATTAATTAATTTCAGAGCAAAAGAGGAAGGAGATTGATTGTTGGCATGGAAATAGAAAAGCGTTGACTCTCAAACAATGTCTGTAAACAACATTAATGAACTGAAGCCATTATGAGAGAATATCCATCACGTTGATAATTGATAATAAGGCATAAAAATACGATGTGGAAAAACACATGCATAAAAATAAAACAAATGCTGGTCTCAGAGGGGAGGTGAAGAGCCTCGAACAACCGAAATACTGAAAACATCTTGGTCTCAATCAAGCTGAAAGTGTTTGCTCTACATGAATATGAAAACTGACTATATCAACCAGTTTTGCCCTAACTTAATCAAACTCACCTGCCTAGTAATCTTCAAGACCTTGATCTATTGGTTCTGGATTGTTTGATTGAAGCTGAACTCTTCAGGCCCTCCAGGGCCAGAGTTGAGGAACCCTGAACGGATTTGGGAGGAGTTTATTCATCTAATCCTGTCAATCAAAGAGATGCCTGCATCTTTCCACCAGCGTTTTTTCAATCCTCTTACTTTATGCTTTCTATCTGCACATTATAATGAGCAGGACAACTGGTGAATTGTCACTTCCACACTTGGGTGCTTTTGCAGTGATGCCATAGCAGAACCATTTTAGTTCCCTAAAACAACCTTTTAGTGATCAGTTTGTCATGGAACCAACAATGCAAATACACAACAGATTTGTGTCTTAAACAAAGATTTGTGTGGGATGACCATATTAGTAGGGGCAGGATACAGACCGGTGGAGGGTGGGTTAGGGTTTGTTGGGTTTGAGGGGGTTAAAGTAGCCCCCAAAGTGGCACAATGATCATATCCCAAATATCAAAACGTGAAAATGTCATTTCCATACCTAAAATACATATTTTATAGTCACTGTTATGCATTTCAGATTGATCAAAAACACAGCTTAAAGGCTTCTTGCCAGTTTAAATTTTTCTTTCCAAAACTTACAAATGTACAAATGTAATTTTTGCAATATTTCAAACCTATAACCCACAGGAGAAAATCAGCCCTTCACATGGATTTCAAATCAGCTGAATTTTGTACAAAATTTGGCAACACTTTATCCAACACAAGCTGCATCCAAACGATGGTCACTCTAGATTTGTGTCCTGAAGTTGCTGCAACCAGAAGGCGGCAAATGTTAAGCACATTTATCTGGTACCGTGTGTGTGTAATTCTTGATGTGACCTCGACCTGAAGTCAAAGTCAAGCTCAATCCTCACACACTTGGGCCAGTTTATCTGCAGGTCACTCTGAGGTTCCTCACAACAGATTCCAGTAATGGCGCTCGGACAGAGAGTAGTGGCACGAGGTTTAATAAGGTAATTAGTCAAAGGCCATGTTGACCCTGAGAGGGTAATACCTGTGAACTTTTACCCTGGCACCTAACACATCTCTAGGTATCACATCTCTTTCTAAGTGAGGACGATATCCCGAAAGGTCACGCTCCACTCCTGCTGGGTCTGAGCATTTGATCGGTCATTAGGAGCTCCAGAGGTCTGACCATGAGCTTCATGCTTTCACCAGTGAGCAGCGAGGGAAAGCTTTGTCATGAATCAAGGGCTCTCCAGTTGTAAGGACTCAGCTAACCGCATTCGACTCAATTAAGCAGCTCCAAGACAATACAAATTGTAAAAAGTTGTAACTCTGCCATTGTGTCTCTGTCATTACAGAGAAGAAAAAGACAGAATTAACCCTCACTGCTTCCCTGCATTGATCCTGGGCTTTTATGGTGTCCCTGGAGTGTGGCAGACAATTACAGATATCATTACATCTGCATTGATTTCTTTAAGAGAGCCCAGTGCCTCAAAGCAATTTCTACTACTGTTTGGAAGTGGGCCAATTAAAATGCCCCGGGGCCCAGTGGGGGACATTCAGTCCTCACAACTGTCAGAATGTCACTGTGTTCTCAAGTTACAGCGATCAGACGTGCACACGCATGCACACACACACACACACACACACACACACACACACACGTTTATTTACTGTAGCTATCTAAATGGGGACATGCCATAGGCGTTAAGGATTTTATACTGTACAAATTGTACATTCTATCACCCTACACCTAACCCAAGGAAACTTTCTGTATTTTTACAATAAAAAACAAAACAAAAAAACTCTGTTTATTTTTATACCAGTTTTACAATTGAGGATGTCCCCAAAAGGAGGATTTTGGAGATTTTGTCAGGTTTAGCTCACTTTTGGATACAAATTTATCCCCAAAATATAGTTAAGAAGTTACACACACACACACACACACACACACACACACACATGAGAGCATGTTCATATGTTTTATAATCACCATTACTGTGGATGAACTTGAGTCAAGTGTGAATCTGAACTGTCAAACTATTATAAAATCATTTGCTGATAATTTTAGCTAAACAGTAACAGTTTTCAGGATATTGGCTTTAGTTTTACACAGTCAGAACAATGAGAAAAGTGTGATATTCAGTCTCTAGTCTTTGGAGGAAAGTTACCTGTAACTGAAAGGAAATACAAGTGCCTTATTTTAGCTCATCAAATGGGCTGTTGATCTGAAAAACAATGAAAGGAGTGTCAGAGGTGATAACAGACGCAGCAGTGAATGCCCGCTTCCACCAACTTTCTTTTCTCCATAGGATTTAACAGAAAGAAAGATTCTACAGTAAAGGCCAAACAAACTAGTTGTGAAATGAATTGCAACACAATTAATTTCTGTGATCCGACTTCTTTAATGAGTGTGATGGAACAGCACTGAATCTGAAACAGCTGTACAATATTAAACTACTGGCCTACAGAAACCGCTGCTGAGCTCTTCTGCTGTTTCACTGGTGTGTGATTGGTGGATCTCTACTATCAGAGGATTATGGGTAGTATAGGCCTTTACCAGCAGTTCAGCAACACAGTTATTATCATTATTAACCACACCACTGAGTGATGATATATGACACTCTAGAAGCCATAAATCACCCTCTGAACTCGCTAAAATATTTTTTAAATGCCGGAAATCACTTTGGAGAAAATGAACAGGATTGTTGCTGTTGCACTTGTTTTCAAAGAAACTGTATTGTTTTTCTGCTCACAGCTCCTTCTTCTGATGTTGTTCTGCTGGTGGTTCAGTGTGATGTTCTATATAGTCTGAGGAGCATTTCTCACTGATTATAAGAGTCAGTTAAGAACCAGCGCAGCTGCTCGTGTTATTTTCTTTGGCCCGGACTCTCGGCTTTCTCTCCATAAACACACTGCGAGGAAATGCAGTTTACAGAAGTAACCCATTAGCATCATGTGGTGCTCTCAGATGAGACACAACAAGCTTTGATTGAGACGATACAGCATCATTTCTTTGTGAATTTCACAGAAGAAGAAGAAAATGCTAATTGCTGTTATGGAACCTTAAAGGAATTAGCTGTGATAAGAGCTGGATGTGATAGTGTTGTGTAGTCTGGGCCGAGCGTGTGCTTCCTACTCGGCGGTATCAGCGGCACACAGAAACAAAGCTCATTGTGAAGCACAGCAAAACACCACGAGCTTGACGTCCGACGACTACAGTCTGTGCTGATACGAGCCGCATTCAGACACAAACAAACCTGAGCTGTCACTGAAACAGACGGAAAAACAGAAGACACGTTATCACTGTGACTGCGCAGAGCACTTTATTAATCCGTTAAGCATCCAAATAAGTTTACTTCTCCTGGATTAAATATACGCATAACATATACTAACCTAAACAACAAGCCAAACAAACACTGTAAGCTGCTTACACTGCATTTGCTGATGCTAAAAGAAATCCTGCTTGTCTGTTTTCATGATAACTAGCCAGATCGTCACTTCCGGCCGGATAACAGTGCTGGAGGGTTTCAGCTGAAGAGAGGAAAAAGAGTTTTCAGCACAGGAACACAACGCTAATGCATGATTAAAGAGAAGCAAAGTCTGGCCGCACATTAATCTGTCACAGACAAATTCATCCTAATGTTTCGGAGATTATATTCTTTTCCCCGAAATTGCAAATATATATGAAAGTGAAACTATATTTTGATTCAGACTTTATAAGAAAGCAAAAATTATATGGAAGAAATTGAAATATATAGAGGGCAAAATATATTTATAAAAAACTTATTTATATTTTTTACATATACTAAAATATACAAAAAATGCAGTATTGTTAGAAAATTTAGAAAATGTTACGTTATTGCAAATTTATTTATTTATTTTTTTAAATAACTTGTTTTTTCTTTGAATTAGCACAGGTTTTGTTTTTGGCACTGAACTCTCTGTTTGGTCTCATTGATCTAAGTTTATGATTGCCCAAATTATTAAAAAAATAACGCTTTTTATCACTCAAAAACTGAGGTGCATGAGCTCACATCAGTGAGACCTACAATAATTCAGTTCCAAAAAGAAAATTACCTCTGCTAACTAAAAGAAAACAATATATTTTTTGTAATAATATAGAATAATGAGACATTTATGAGCAGCTTTTTAAAAGTCAGGTCATTTTTGACATTAGGTGAAGGATTTTCAGCACAAGGGTTAAATAAATCCACATTGTTTTGAGCGGCTATCCAAACCCTCAAGACTTTTTTAACCCATTGTTCTCTGACAAACACAAAGAGCTGCAGGTTCGCAAGGTCAGATGGACGGTCTGGAGGAACTTAACATGGTGTATTGTTTGGGATGAAATAAAAACTAATTGAAAGTGACCGTTGAATTAGGAGCCAAACAAAGGGCTGACAGTTTTTAGTCAAATGTGCTGTCAGCTCAGATTTAAAAGCACAGTGGAAGGTGAAGCTGAAGAGGCTGGACGTGTGAGAGCAGAAAGAGGAAGCCTCTTATGGCAAGGCTGTGACAAGTGACTGTCATGCTAATCAATGAGCGCTGGACACAGCGTGACACAAGCATTAGCAGACTGAGGCCTGAGCGTGGTCCTCTCAAACCTGCCATCATAAAAGCCCAGGACTAAGCCATGACTCAGAGACCAATGACACGGACATCAGATCAAATATCAGCCATTTCCCAAATCAAACTCATCCCAGAACCACATTCTGTACATGAATATCAAATGGAGAAACACCATAATAGTGTTATTAATCCATAAACGTGATCTTACAAAGGTAAAGGTCAACTATTAACCATATATGCTGTTTATATTGCTTGCAATTGGGATGAAGTAAACATCTTTTGAGTATTTAACGTAAAATTGTTTGATTGTGTTGAATTAAAAAAAAAAATGCACAAAAACACTGGCTGAAAAGCAAAAATATGAACACCACAAAAGGGTTAAAGCAGTCCATATAAATCCAGCTGTGTGAGGGACAGACCCCAGTTAAAGTCATTATTCATTAAGAATCATCCCTTTAAACAAATAACAGTTCACAGGTTTGGACCAACATGAGAGAGATTAAATAATGATAGTTTTCCGTAGTGGATGAACTCTCCATTTAGATTATACTCACAAAGATACTGGGTTCGAAAGTAAACTGGCAATAAATAATGGCTTACTTTGCATTAAGCAAAATAAATAAATAAATTAATAATAATTATATATATATATATATATATATATATATATATATACATTCATACATAAACGCATACATAAAATCTCAGGCCCAATTGATATTGTGTCTTTAACTACTTTATTTTTATTTTATTTATTTTAAGAATTACACTGTAGTAATATATATATATAAATGCAGTTACATGTGTAACTAATTTACTAATTAACTACCCCTACCCCTTAACACACCTAACCTGTCCTAAACTTACCCATATCCCACCTCAACAGCAGCTAAACAGCTAAAGACAATAAGTTCACTGTACCTAACTATTAATTTTTATGGCTTAAGTGCATAGCAGTTAAAGACACCTTATAAAAACTGGGGCCAAAATCTCTAATCAATAAACACAATCCCAAAACTATGAAGTGACAAACTCTTGACGGGAAACTCTATTCATCAGGACTCAGAGCTTGTGCTGAATAAGAACATGGTTAAAGCTGCATCGGTGCAAAAAGAAAACATCTGCCTGACAGTGTGTGAAAAGCCGAAAAGCATTTCTCTTTTTTGAGAAATGTGTCATTGCACACATTCACTGCACACAATGAACACAATGCTACAGTTTCAGGTGTGTGTGTGTGTTTAATTGCATGAACTCAGTAATCACAAAATCAGATGTTAAATGAAAGTGTCAGCGAAGGTTGTGGAGTTTGCTGCACTTCTTTGTCTTCTTGACTGAAGTCAGTGGCTGGAAACACACAGAATATTTGAAAGCTTTCATTAGCATGTCATTTAGCAGAACAACACACAGAAGGTGTTCCGTGGGGATGCGTTCACACTTTGCCGTAGCATTAATTGCTCGATAAATCTGTCAGAAGTGGTGCGTGATCCACTGTATTTGTGTTTCTGGTAGAGGACTTGTTCAGTCATTAATTCGTACCACAGGTAAGAAGAACCTCATCAAACCATCTTCAAACAACATGCGTTCCACGGGCTGCCGATCCTGACACATGCGTGATGTCTGATGTAAATCACCACACGTTCCTCCAAAACACCGCCGGAAATATCATCGGGAGGCTGCACGGGAAACACTCCCCGTCAAACTCCAGCGTCTGCCTTTTTTAAGTGCAGCAATTTGCATTTCCCTCCATCAGTGGCACTTTTCTGCTCGACTTCACATGGACGCCATTTATTTTGCTTTGAGGGGAAATGAAGGGAACGGCATGCCTAAAAGTAGAGAGAGGGAGAGAGAGACGTTGCGAGAAAAACACAGGCCTGCCGCCTCAGACTGCCGTCCTCATTGAAAAGGAAATGACACCATGACAAGCTTCATCCAGGGCCGCGTGCAAATGGGCCGCTCTTAGTGCTATTTGTCCGTGTTGTGATTGGCAGGCGTCCCCTCCTCTGCGCCATCAGTTTTCGGCCTCCATTGGACACACAGAAGAATAATTGCCCTGCAGGTCACAGCGGCACGCTAACACTTACATCTGCTTCTGAACATTCCTGCCATTCTTTCTGTGCCTGTTAAAATGTGTGCATTTACACTGGAGCCATGACTAGCGGCTGAGAGATAGATCTGCCTCACCTTCACACGCTGCTGGAGCAAAGATGACTGATTCTTCATCTTCCTCAGAAGATGTCAACCCTCAAAAAACATAAAAAACTACCAAATTTTGCTTTAAGTTTAATCACAATGTATAATCATTGCAGTTAATAGTGTTCACCATCTGTTTGATTACATGTCATTAACTAACTGCATGAATTTTACTGTATTTTACCTTGACATCACTGATTAGCTACTACCAGTGGTGAAGCTGGGTGGACCCAGGGGGGCAATGGCCCACACATTTTCAGCTGTGACCCACCCAGTGAGAAGCTGGTAATTTTCCAACTGGTTATTTATCAAAAGATAATAATTATAAATGTAAAGTGTCACTATAACTTCATATATGTGCTTTAAAATATATTTAATGTGAGTTTTCATGGTCAATTTCAGGTAGTTGATTAATTTTACCTCTTCCTATAGGTGCTTACCATATGCTTGTCACAATAATGATTGGTCAGTTTATGCTAGTCCCACCTACATTCATGTTAACGACGTGAGGACGTGAAACAATAGTGAAACAAACCTCATTCAGAATTTAAAAAGTATATACAAATGAAACCAGACCAGTGGGTGATGGATTTATAGATGAGAAACTTACGAGACAAACGTGTTTAAAGCATATTATCATAGCTACAGTGTTTGATCCGCTAAATAGATGCGTTCTTTATGGAAAGAAAAAAATAAACATTTTGCTAGATACTCTTCTCAACAACGAACTACATATTTGCAGCTGCACTCATTTCTACACTCCTCGATATCTACTTTGAGTGAGAGCTGCAACACTTGATTATGAGATCATCTGCGAAGCCTCATCGTTAAGAAGGTAATGCTTTGCATACAGTCAACTTTAGTTAACTTTTGGCAATACCTTAACTTAATACCTTAATGTATAAAAAACTTTTTTTTCCAAATTTGTTTAAACTTTATTTATATATCAATACATAATTAAAATGTAAGTACTCTGAAAAAGAAAGTATAAAAATCGAGTGACTGTAGACCTCTCACGACTGTTTTAAAGACAGCTCATTATTTCCATTCACTCCACCCCCTCCCTGCTGGGCTCCTATAGATTATTTATCGTCTCTACTACGGCTCGCTAAGTAATGTTATGTTAGCTATATTACGCAGCTACGTGTGCTAATGACACATGTTTCATGAAAAAATAAACAAAAAATATGTATGATCAAAATACAAAAAGAAAGATTTACCTGTCCAGCAGAAATAAAGCCATCAAGGAGTCACTTTTCAGCCCCTTGAGTTCCCTGAGTTCTCGCCATCGCTGGAAAGCCACGCCGATATTAACTCGCATTTTATTTCTTTGATTATCCAAAGACTTTTTGTTCATTGCCTTTTCTTGTACTGTTACTGTCTTCCTATTTTTGCCTGGTTTGCCTTCACTAACTGCATAGGCTGGTACTGTGAATTTTGCTTGCTGTTTCTCTGCCATTGTTTTGGTATTCCTAGGATCCGTGCCTCTTGAATTCCTCAAATCAAACGTGCGCACGCAAGTGGGCAGGTCATGTGTGGCAAAAGGGTGGTTGCCATGGTTGCGAGAGAGTGACAGTCGCCTAAGCCAATCCTATGTTTCGTCCCAAAATGGAAATAATGAGCTGTGTTTAATACAGATTAAACGGTCTAGAGTCACTCGATTTTTATACTCTTTTTATCAGAGTACTTACATTTTAATTATGCATTGATATATATAGAAAGTTTAAACAAATTTGGAAGAAAGTTGTTTATACATTTATTACCTACCCTGCCTTTAACAATACATTTGGTGAATTATTTAATCTTTGTTGACTAATAAAATTTCAACTTTTCGTTAGCTCTGATACGGTATGCTTTTAATTTTAATAGTGCTTTAGTAAATTTTGAAATTAAAATTAATTTATTAAATGCTTTAGAAGTATTGTGTATTGGATCGCTGTGCTATATTTTCTGTTGGCAATTTGATGTGCAGTTTTAATATGCTACACTTTGCCCACCCAGTTTTATGTAGGCCAACCCACTTAAAGGTCCCATTCTTCGTGATCCCATGTTTTAAACTTTAGTTAGTGTGTAATGTTGTTGTTAGAGTATAAAAAATGTCTGTAAAATTCTAAAGCTCAAAGTTCAATGCCAAGCGAGATATTTTATATAACAGAATTCGCCTACAAAAAATGTAACTAGATGTTAGGGCTGTGCAAAAAAATTGAATGCGATTTTCATGCGCATCTCGTCAGTAAAAACGCTCCTGTAATTATAAGTACATCTCCAGCACATGCTCCTGCCCACTTGCTTCTCAAAACTAGTCCAAAACTAGCCCAATCGGGTTTCCAGGAGGGCAGCGTGCTCTAAGCTGGTGTCGAATCACAACACAGGAACCGCTGGCACAATCAGAACTCGTTACGTATTTCTGAAGGAGGGACTTTATAGAACAAGGAAGTCATCAGCCCGTTTTTATGACAGTGAAAACAGCGGTATACAGATAGGTGAATTGTGTGAAAAATATTGTGTTTTTTTACACGCGAAACATGAACACATGTTATATTGCACACTGTAAACACAATCAAAGCTTCTAAAAAGCACGAAAAACGGGACCTTTAAACATTTCTGGCCTCACCCCGGGCTACTACCAAATATAATGTAGTTAATGTAGCTATAATTCCAAAATGATCACAACAGCAGCAAGATATCACAAATTAAGACTTGTCAGCCAGTCGACAAAACTGAAGCAAGATCATTTCTTACATGTACTGCTGTACAAAGATAGATAGATAGATAGATATAAAACTGGAGCGACGACAGTGAAGGATGAGAGAGGACCAGGCCTGGTCTTTATTTTATGTTTTGGTTTTATTTTGTGTGCATCAGTCGTCCGTGAGGGGCTGGTGCGCTGTTTTGTGTTTATTTTGAATTATTAAAGTTTCATTTGATTGTCCGCCGGTTCCCGCCTCCTTCTTCCCGAAGATTACGAAGGTTTAATTCATTACAGAGACAGATGAGAGACAGATGAGAGACAGACAGAGATATATACAGACAGACACAAGAGAGATGACAGATGAGAGACAGACATACAGAAATAGAGACTCACAGACAGACAGACAGACAGACAGAGAGACAGACCTACAGACAGACAGATACAGACAGAGAGACAGACATACATACAGAAAGACAGACAGAGAGGCAGACAGACGAATGACAGACAGAGAGACAGATAGACAGATAGACAGACAGACAGATGACAGACAGACAGAAATACAGACAGACAGACAGATAGATAGACAGACAGATAGACAGACATATACAGACAGAGAGACAGACCTAAAGACAGACAGACAGATACAGACATACATACAGAAAGACAGACAGAGAGGCAGACAGACGACAGACAGAAAGACAGATAGACAGACAGACAGATACAGACAGAGAGACAGACATACATACAGAAAGACAGACAGAGAGACAGATAGACAGACAGACAGACAGACAGATGACAGAAAGACAGAAAGACAGAAATACAGACAGACAGACAGACAGACAGACAGAGAGACAGATAGATAGACAGACAGACAGACAGACAGATACAGACAGAGAGACAGACCTACAGACAGACAGACAGATACAGATACAGATACAGATACAGAGAGACATACATACATACAGAAAGACAGACAGAGAGGCAGACAGACAGAAAGACAGACAGACAGACAGATAGACAGATAGACAGACAGACAGATACAGACAGAGAGACAGACACAATACAGAAAGACAGACAGAGAGGCAGACAGACAGACGACAGACAGACAGATAGACAGATAGACAGATAGACAGATAGACAGATAGACAGACAGATGACAGACAGACAGACAGACAGAGAGACAGACAGATAGACAGAAAGAAAGACAGACGGAGAGACAGACAGACAGACAGCTAGACAGAAAGACAGACAGACAGACAGATAGACAGAAAGACAGACAGACAGAAAGACAGACAGAGAGACAGACAGACAGACAGACAGACAGACAGATGACAGACAGACAGACAGATAGACAGAAAGACAGACAGACAGAGAGACAGACAGACAGACGACAGACAGAGAGACAGACAGACGACAGACAGATAGACAGAAAGACAGACAGACTCACAGACAGAGAGAGAGAGACAGACAGACAGAGAGACAGACAGAGAGACAGACAGTCGACAGACAGATAGACAGACAGACAGAAAGACATACAGACAGACAGACAGACAGACAGAGCGACAGACAGACAGATGACAGACAGACAGACAGACAGACAGACAGAGCGACAGACAGACAGACAGACAGATAGACAGACTCACAGACAGACAGACAGACAGACTCACAGACAGACAGACAGCCAGACAGACTCACAGACAGATAGACAAACTCACAGACAGACAGACAGACTCACAGACAGAGAGACAGGGCCGCTGTGTATTATAATGTGTACACAGCTTTGGTTCTTCAGTGATGTTTTATGTTGTTGTAACCGTAGAAGCTCTTGGTCCAAGTAGATCAGCACACAGAAATCAGCCATGAAGGCAGCAGATCATGTCAGATATTGTTTGTCAGCACTGAGACTTGTTTGAATAGACTTGATAAAGAGCATGGCGTCTCAGCTGCCAAGATGTTGTGACAGAAAATTAATGAAAACATAACAGAATCTGTATCAAACACGGTCGTGGAGAGACATCACTGCTCATTCACGAGACACAAAGAGCTCAAATGAATGCTGACGATGACCTGTGACCTCAGGGGTGTTTGTTAATGAGATTACTGTATGTCTGTTCCTTACCGCACACATTCCCACCCATCCTATCTGTAAGATTCATTAAGGAGAAGAGATTGATAATGTTCTGATAATGTAACTCCGTTAATAGAAGAATGTATGTGGTTTAATTAAGGGCTGTGTAATGAATGCTTTTAGTCATGCTGAACGTTAAGTGTGCAGACCAACTGTGCAAAATGATTTTTCTCTGATATTGTAGAAAGCACACAATGCTTAGTATATATAAAATAAGAGCTTAGAAATGCAGAACTATCTGACCGCAAGTCTATAGACAAAGTGTTTCTGAAGATCAGATTTCTGTGTATCTGCTCACCTCTGAAAGCACTAATGCTTTTTTTTTTCTCTTAAGCCCGAACGATCAGCAGCATTTCTTTCTTTGCCAGGGCCTTCAGCCGCTCATGGCCAAATAAAGCACAGCTTTATAAAAGCTGGCCAAACAAAATAGCAGAGTGCTCTGTAGCTAAATGCAGCATTTTCCTTTTCAGCGTGTTTCCCATCAGTTCTTTTCATATCGCTGACTGACACAAATCCTATATGGCTACTTTTGTTTAACGAAGAGCATTAATAAAGAGCTCTCCAGTTAAATACATCTTTATTCGTGCAATTAGTGTAGCCGCTTGAAGCAGGAGCTGAAGGAGGGTGTCTGAGAGCCTTCAGAGTCGAGGTATTGAAAGGCACTTTCACATCAATCAGGCCTTGTGTCCAGTAAGTGGCGCTTACATTTACATGAAATATTCATAAAGCATTCACCCATGGTCTCCAGCGCTGTAATCATCGCAATCCACGCCCCGAAATAGCTACAATCATGTCAACTTACAGGATGCATCCTCTTCGTCCAGTGGCCATCCCGTTGTGAAAAGAGCATTAGGAGTGTCAGAGGTTCTGCTACGTGTCTGATGTTTCCATACGGCAACCGGATGATCAGCTCAACAGCAGTGACTGAGAAAAACAGCATGTCTCAGGTCTGCTTTGATCTATAAAGCAATGATTGAATAACAATAATAACACTGACCATATGATCATGTGTAACAACAAACAGACAGAATTATTTTTAAAGGTAAAGAGAATCAGGTATCCCATATCTTAGTTGTTGATATCAAAGACTGTGTGTCAGATTAAACTCTTTGTCAGTGACTCTTTATTTGACAGCATCCTTGTTACATGTTACATGGACTTACTATAAAATAAAAATGCATAATAGAAAGCAACTAACTCTAAACAGTACGACGTTGTAATACAAGCTGTTAACATTCTTCTTTGTGTAAATACAATGTAAAAGCAAATTTTCAAATAAAGTTTAACTGATTTTAACAATGCTACCATGTGTTACTATTATAGTGTTATAATAATGTGTTTCATGTATATTTACAATAGTGTAATTACTTAAAGGGCACCTATTATGCCGATATTTGCAATATATAATGTAAATAACAGGTGTCTGTCAAGATTCAGATCAAAATACCCCAAAGATAATTTATTATATCATTTTGAAAAATGCCTATTTTAAGTGGAAGCAGAAACACACTGTTTTTGTGCACGTCTCTTTAAATGCAAATGAACAGGTCTGTGCCTTTACAACTCAAACCTCAGCTACTCTGCAAAAAATGCTTCTCTTTGGTTTTGATTATCATGTCTATTCCACTGAAATCATGTGTTTTAAACCATATCAGTTTAAACTTCTCATATAGTTTTTCCTGAGTGCACACATCCGAAGCATGTACACAGAAAGTGTCTGTCACATGGCATGTGAGTACTAAACTAAGTTCTCTTTCATGACTTATTGTGCTTTAACTGTCATATACACACAAGTTTATGTTAAAAATACAAACGTTACAAAAACACAGTCGAATATGTCTGTGAGGTTAAACAACTTGGAAAAAAATCACGTTCATATTAGATCTGTGTATTAAGTGACAGCAGTCTATGATATGACTCAAATCATAAAATAAAAACAGAAATCACTGACTGCTCTGGACTGAGGAATGTCTATAGTTTAAATGCTGTAGTGTAAAAACAATGATGGACTGTGTGTCTACTAATTGTGACGCTAGGTAAGTGAGACAGGAGGCAAAAGCAAGTAAACAGTGTTTATTGTAAATGACGTGCTGATGGAGGGTCGGAGAGTGACGCAGGAATCTGGATGGCAGCACAGACTGGTGAGTAGGTGCGTTGAGTGCGCTGGTACAGATGACGGTGGTGGTAGATCCGATAGAGGTGATGATAATCCGTGTACGAAGGGAACAATCCAGGGCAAACCAAAACAGGAGACAAAGCAGGACAGGAACACGAGAACCAGACATCTAACACGGAGGACCTCAAACAACGATCTGACAAACAAGAGACGAAAGACAGGGCGTTATAAAGGCGGTGGGGATGAGATGCACCTGCCGCTGATCAGGCGATCAGTGGCCACACCCACATGAACCAATCAACATGACATAACCAGACTACAGCTGGAGACGGTGCGTTCACGAACCGTGACAGTACCCCTCCTCCTAAGGACGCCTCCTGGCGTCCCCAGAATCTCTTACCTGTCGATTGTAATCATCGATAAGGGAGTGATCCAGGATGTCCCTGGCAGGTACCCAACTTCTCTCCTCCGGACCGTAACCCTCCCAGTCCACCAAGTACTGAAATCCGCGTCCCCTCCTTCTAGAGTCCAGAATGCGATTTACCAAATAGGTGGTCTCCCCATCTACGAGACGCGGCGGGGGAGGAACCGGGGTAGGCGGATTAATGGGAGAATGAAATACGGGCTTAATTTTGGACACATGAAAGGCGGGATGAATTCTCCTGTACGTAGGAGGGAGTTTAAGGCGGACTGCCACCGGACTAATGATTTTGGTGACAGTAAACGGGCCAATAAATTTGGGAGCCAATTTATTAGATACGGAACGGAGAGGAATATTCTTGGTTGAAAGCCACACCCTTTGACCCACGACGTATACGGGAGGCCTAGACCGGTGGCGATCGGCCTTGGCCTTGGTGCGCGCCCCCGCTTGGAGTAGAGTCTCACGGGCTCTGGTCCAAGTGCGGTGGCACCTCTGGACGAAGGCGTGAGCGGAGGGGACCGCAACTTCGGATTCCATACTGGGAAAAATAGGTGGCTGGTAACCTACACTACACTCAAAAGGAGATAGGCCCGTAGCTGATACTGGTAAGGTATTGTGGGCGTACTCCACCATAGACAATTGTTGGCTCCAGGAGGAAGGATTCTTGGAGACCAAACATCGCAACACCCTTTCCAAATCTTGGTTGGCTCTCTCGGTTTGCCCATTGCTCTGGGGGTGAAACCCTGAGGACAGACTTACAGTCGCTCCCAGTAGTCTACAGAATTCTTGCCAAAATTTAGCCACAAATTGGGGTCCCCTGTCGGAAACCACGTCTATCGGGAGGCCATGTAACCGAAAGACGTGGTCTACGACGGTCAACGCTGTCTCCTTGGCTGAGGGTAATTTGGGCAAGGGAATAAAATGGGCCGCCTTCGAGAACCGGTCCACCACGGTTAAAACCACCGTGTTTCCCTGGGAGGGTGGGAGGGCGGTAATAAAATCTAGAGCGATGTGGGACCAGGGTCTCGAAGGAACCGGCAGCGGTTGGAGTAACCCATCAGGGGGCCGATTGGAAGTCTTACCAGTGGCACAAACCGAGCAAGCCAAAACAAAACTGTGAATGTCGCGAGCCATAAGTGGCCACCAGAATCGTTGCTTGACTAAAAATCTAGTACGGTTAACCCCTGGATGGCAAGCTACATTCGAGCAATGTCCCCACTGGATAACGTTGGACCTTAATCCCTCCGGCACAAATAAACGGTTCGGTGGGCACCCGGGCGGAGGCGTTACCCCTTCTAAGGCCGTTCTGACCTTCGATTCGATCTCCCATGTGAGAGTGGAGACCACTAATGTCTTCGGAAAAATACTCTCGGGAGTGGACGGGCGTTCGGAATGGTCAAAAATACGCGACAAAGAATCGGGTTTGATATTCTTGGAACCCGGGCGGTACGAGATAGTAAAGTCAAAACGTCCGAAAAAAAGTGCCCACCGAGCCTGCCTGGAGTTCAACCTCTTAGCGGTGCTAATGTACTCTAAATTCTTGTGGTCAGTCCATACTATAAAAGGGACCCCCGATCCCTCTAACCAGTGTCGCCATTCCTCTAATGCCATCTTAACTGCCAACAATTCTCGGTTACCAATATCATAATTTCGTTCTGCCGGAGATAAACGATATGAAAAATACGCGCAAGGATGGACCTTGTCGTCTAAGGGAGAACGTTGAGATAACACCGCTCCTACCCCCACCTCTGATGCGTCGACCTCCACCACGAACTGACGCGTAGGGTCCGGGGTAATCAGAATAGGGGCTGAGCTGAAACGGCTCTTCAGTTTGGCGAACACAGCCTCAGCTGTGTCCGACCACCTGAACGCCGTCTTGGCGGAGGTCAAGGCGGTCAGAGGTGCGGCTAGTTGACTGAAGTTGCGAATAAAACGCCGGTAGAAGTTAGCGAACCCCAGAAACCTCTGTAGGGCCTTACGGGAATCTGGGCTTGGCCATTCTACCACAGCCTTAACTTTCTCGGGATCCATGCGTATTCCCTCAGTCGACACGATATACCCCAAAAATGGAATAGACTGTGCATGAAATTCGCATTTCTCCGCCTTGACAAAAAGCCCATTCTCTAGCAACCTCTGAAGCACTCGTTGGACGTGCTGCACATGTTCCTGGAGAGAAGAAGAAAAAATCAATATGTCGTCCAGGTAGACATAAATGAACTGATCGATCATATCTCGCAGCACGTCGTTAACAAGTGCCTGGAAGACCGCTGGGGAGTTGGAGAGCCCAAACGGCATAACCAAGTATTCAAAGTGCCCTCTGGGGGTGTTAAAAGCGGTCTTCCATTCATCCCCCTCCCTGATCCGAACCAAATGATACGCATTGCGTAAGTCCAGTTTTGTGAAAATTGACGCTCCCTGCAACCTCTCGAAGGCCGAAGACATCAACGGCAAAGGATAAGTATTCTTTACCGTGATGTTGTTCAGTCCCCGGTAATCAATACAAGGTCGCAGAGACCCGTCCTTCTTTCCCACAAAAAAGAACCCCGCCCCCGCAGGAGAAGAGGAAGGGCGGATGAATTTAGAAGCTAGAGAATCAGAAATATATTTCTCCATAGCCTCCCTCTCTGGAACCGAAAGTGAATAGAGTTTGCCCTTAGGCGGAGACTTACCTGACAGTAAATCTATGGCACAGTCGTAAGGACGATGCGGAGGAAGAGAAGCAGCCCGAGACTTACTGAACACTTCCTTCAGATGGAGGTACTCAGCGGGCACGTTAGACAAATCCACCGCCTCCTCCTGCAACACAGACACAGACACAGACGGACAGGCAGACACTAGACAAGACTCATGACATCTTTTGGACCAAGACAAAACAGAGTTAGAGAGCCAGTCAATGCTAGGGTTATGGAGGAGGAGCCAAGGGTGTCCGAGGACAATGGGTGCCAGGGGAGAGTCAAGGATGTGAAAGGAGATGGTTTCGGAGTGATTGCCAGACGTGATGAGTGTGATGTCCTCAGTGATGTATGATATGGTAGGAAGTTGCTGGCCAGTGAGGGCGTGCACCGTGATGTGGTGCGGAAGGGGTTTGAGGGGGATGTGGAGCTTGTGAGCTAATGTGCTGTCCATGAAGTTACCTTCTGCCCCGGAATCCAGTAGTGCCTGACAGTGATGTGTCTGTGCTGACCACCGCAGCCATACCGGGAGGAGCGTGGAAGATGATGGTGATGATGATGATGATGAGGTCTTCTCGGCGGAGATCCCACCCGATAGTAGCCTCATACGTACTACCGGGCCTGGCCTTTTACCGGACAGGCGTGGGCTTGGTGTCCGGCTCCCCCGCAGTAAAGGCAAAGGCCCAGGGACCTCCGCCTCTCCTTCTCCTCCCGGGAAAGCCGAGCTCGCCCTACCTGCATGGGCTCGTGATCGTAGACGGGGCTGGCCACGTCCCCGCCGCTGAACCGCACGTCTGCCGGTCCCCTGGATGGGGTGTTGAGTAGCCCCCTCCTCTCCATCCGTGCCAGACGTGCGTCGACCCGAAGGGCCAGCTCAATGAGCCCATTGAACGACGGGGGAAGGTCCAGGGCGTAGATCTCCCTCTGGACGCGGTCAGCCAGCCCATGCAGGAACATGTCCCACTGCGCCTCCTCGTTCCAATGGCACTCCGCCGCCAGTGTCCGGAACTCGATGGAGTAGTCCGAGACGGATCTTTCGTGCTGGCGCAGCTCCGCCAGCCTCCTGGCCGCCTCCCGTCCTGCGGCGGCCCGATCAAAGACCCGTCTCATCTCGACGGAGAGGGCCTGGAACGAGGCGCAGCATGGGTCCTGGTTCTCCCACACCGCTGTTCCCCACAGTGCCGCCCTCCCAGAGAGCAGGGTCAGGACGAACGCCACCTTGGCCCTCTCAGTGGCGAACGTCCTAGGCTGGAGGGCAAAATGCATATCACACCGGTTAAGGAACGCTCTACAATAATCGGGTTCACCTGAGTAAGCCTCCGGAATCGGGAGGCGTGGTTCCGGCTGGGAGGGGGCCTCCGATGGTGCTGGTGGAACAGGCGGTGTGAGTGGCGCAGTGGGGGCTCGTAATAGCTGGAACTGTTGGGTGAGCTCGGACACCTGCGTCACTAAAGCCTGGACCGCGCGACCAGTGTCGTTAAGAGTCCGCTCCTGGGAGTCCATCCTCCGAACACTGGCGCTGAGGAAAGCTTCGAGAGATGAAGGTTGGTTACTCGCTGCCTCCATGTTGTAGGTCAGATCGTTCTGTGACGCTAGGTAAGTGAGACAGGAGGCAAAAGCAAGTAAACAGTGTTTATTGTAAATGACGTGCTGATGGAGGGTCGGAGAGTGACGCAGGAATCTGGATGGCAGCACAGACTGGTGAGTAGGTGCGTTGAGTGCGCTGGTACAGATGACGGTGGTGGTAGATCCGATAGAGGTGATGATAATCCGTGTACGAAGGGAACAATCCAGGGCAAACCAAAACAGGAGACAAAGCAGGACAGGAACACGAGAACCAGACATCTAACACGGAGGACCTCAAACAACGATCTGACAAACAAGAGACGAAAGACAGGGCGTTATAAAGGCGGTGGGGATGAGATGCACCTGCCGCTGATCAGGCGATCAGTGGCCACACCCACATGAACCAATCAACATGACATAACCAGACTACAGCTGGAGACGGTGCGTTCACGAACCGTGACACTAATATGGCAGTGTCAGTCAACAGTGGTGGGTGGGGCTTGCTAAATATGATGTCACACTTTACATATTCTGTGAAAGGCTTGCTCCGAGACACAGCTCATGATTTATGGGGATTTAAAAGAGCAGCGGGTGGATTTTTATTATAATATTGTGGTTGTGTTTGAACACTGCCAACACACATTTATGTCTAAGCAACATGTAAATGGGAATTTTGCATAATAGGTGTCCTTTAAAGTGTAACCCAAAGTCAACTGATACAATAAAATAATTGGCAACACTTTACAAAAATGTCTTATCTGTTAATATTATAATGAATTAATTATTATAAACTGACAACAAGTAACATATTTTTACAGCATTTACTAACCTTTGTTAAGTTTACCGACTTACAGTTTTTTTTCTTGCTAAATGAAGCACTGCATTCAAAATATCACAAACACATCTCAAAAGCAAACATTTGCAAACACCTTTGGCATAATATTAATTCCTTTTGGAATTGTGTGTGTTACATAGAGAATTGTGTGCTGTGTTTTTCAGAAAGTGTTTTATGAAATTGAAAACTGAGTCAAAGGCTGAGAATGAGTGTGTTTTTGCAGATTTGAGTGTCAGCTTTCAGAAACTGTGACAAGTAAAGATTTTGTGTGTAAGCAGTTGAAAAAAACTGTAATCACGATCACATAATGTAACATATCCTAGTGTTACAACTGCATAGAAACACCTTAGCAACCACCACCAACACCCTTGTGGCCCCCTTCAGCTGTTTTCCAGCTCTCAGACTCTTGGTGGTGTTCTGTATTCTGTAGTTCAGTCTGTCTCCGGGTGAAATCTGCAGCTGCTTCATCATCACAGAGGAGTGTGGACTCCAGCTAGAGACCCAGACTCGGGCTGAGGCACTCATATCTCTGCCACTCTTTAAAAATGAGCTGCTGTTTGCACAATGTTGGAGACTGAACAGGTCCAGCATGCTCATTTGCAATTCTTATTGCTGTAAAAGTTAATCTATCCCGAGCAATAAATCAGAAGACGCTCAGCTTAAGAGAATGTCCTGCCGCCGCCTCCAACGGGACGACTTTACAAACACAACTGAGCTAACACAGATTTATTACCTCCGTTTATATAACTCATATTAGGAATTCATGGACCTGGCAAAAGGGATTAGAGCATTTATTTCAGGCAGGGAGATGATCCTGTCATTAATGGTCGATACTTTCATCACGGTGTTGAATTCACCCAGTGACGAGTCACGGCGGACATATCAGGATTGTGCAGCTGTGTTCGTTATCTGCCTGCGACCCGCTCCGCGCACACAACGCCGACCGCCAGCCATCAGACGTGGATTAGGCTGTCAATCACAGGGCCGCAGCGTATTCTGTGCTACGCTTTTGCTCAAATGTCAGTGAGATCAGAGTCATTTCTTGGCTAATTGCATCTCGGTCGTCTGTAATGCTGCTCGTTTATGGGTTTTGTTAGACTGTGTGACAGGGTGCCGTTTCTGCAGAGACGACAGAAGTATGGCCAGAGTTCACCCTGTGTTTCTTAACATCTATGTCATCTCCATTGTCCCTGTATTAGTGACCGATTTAGAGGCAAAGGTTTCAACAAGAACACAGACTTTGCTGTCATCATTAGAGTCCAAACTCCAGACAATTCTAAGTTAAGCTAAAAAATTTGCACATTTTCTTGATCTCACACAAGGTTTTGTGACACAGAGCGTCTCCCAATGACCTATTACAGTTTTATTTCAACTGATTAGATTTTCAAAATTTTGCCTCTTGCAAAATAAAGCACTGCATTCAAAATATCACATAAAAAATATCTTAAAAGAAAACTTTTGTTTCATGTCACAATCACCAATATATTTTTGGATATATTATATAAACATAGTTATTCAAACCCTAAAGCTGTTCTTTCATGATCTCCTACATTTCTGTACAAGATTGAAAGTAATTTGCAGAGAGATTGAAACCAAATCTTTTTTCCCTGAAAGCAATTATGTTTGTGATTACAGTATTACACAGTACAAAAGAAAAGAAACACTTCAAGCATGTGTAGTTGTGTAGATGTGTGTTTATTGATTGGTTGGTGTTCAGTGAAGCACATGTGAGGAGTTAGTGATAAATTAGTGTGCCATTCTGACTGGTTGTGTTTGAAAAAGGAATTTAAAATACTTCTTGTTAGATCTGTGTTTGTTACATAGATAATTGTGTGTTGTGTTTTATGAAATTGAACACGGAGAAATTAGTGTATGGTTTTGTAGATCTGGTGTGTGCTTCTGCTGTTTGAGCATCAGCTTTCAGAAACTCAGTGACAAGTGAAGATTTTGAGTGTAAGCGTGTTGTGAACTGCATGTGGAGTCCATTTCCCAGCCTGTGGGATATTATTCAGTTTCAGCCAATGAATGACCGATTCCCTGGATTACAGCCACATTATGTGTTGTGTTACAATGAAGCAGAAAGCTGAAGTCGCGAGAACCTCATTAACATGAAGAAATCAAACAGCAGCTCATAACACAAGCGCTGACACCTAATCTGTTTTCATTCTGTGTCAAATCACACGATACTGCCGTCAAAGGTTGGGTGGAAATTGTTCGAGGCCCTAAGCAGTTTATAAGTGTAGCACTAATCTGCAGTGGACCTTACATTGTCTGTGTCTTTTAGCCTTCACTGACTGTTCCTGTATGGCATTCCCTTGCCTTGTTGTGTTGTGCCCTGTTCTGGCCTTCCTGCCAGTTTTCCCCCCTTGACGTAGTTTTGTTTTATTATTATTATTAATAAAGAGCATGATTATGGCATCTTTTAGTCCTTGCCTCATCTCTCCTCACGGTCCATGACACTGCTTTATTCTCATATTGGTATATTTTCTGAAGGTTCATAGATGATTAACACTGAAGTGATCTTCAAGCATCATCATATAGCAGTCCGACAAACAGACTTTACTGAAACTCTGCAAATAAAGAAATGTTATTAATAAGCACTAGAGAGCGAGAGACTTTTCTTTGCAGTATAACGAAGGATGTTGCAGACAGCACTAGCTGCATGAGTCTGTCATTACTGTAGGAGAGCAGCGCCGCGCCGTTGACACACGCAGTTTTCAGCCTGCATAACAACCAATCCTAATCAAAAGACTCAAAGTGTCAGCTGCCACACAGTTTGTGTCATCTGTGGTTTCCTGTCCTCCCTCTCTCTATCTCTCCATCTTTCTCACAGACAAACACAACACAAATGCATCTAAACAAGGTCATACCACAACACCTCCGCTGTTTTTATTTCTCTATTTCTTTAACAGAATCCCTTATACAGTATATACTAAAAAACAATGTACTGTACAAAAAAATAGTTTTTTTTTAAGATTTGTTTTTCTAATTGAGGACATCCCTGAATGTCAGTCACATGAGGTTCAGTTTCATACACATAAAGACAATAAATTTAAGCAGGTTGTAATCCATTACTATTGTATTACACTAATTTGATCCTCTAGTAGAAGAGGAAACCAGTCGGTTTAATAATGTTGATGAAAATGGATACACCAACATTTTTGCCTTTAATATTTTTTATATGATGTGTTTTCTAAAAGTAGTAAGACTCTTGAAGTGGTGTTTTACAGTCATGTCTAACCTGCACGTCAATATATACTGTATATAACGTAACCTCTGGTAACTTACTGATTCATTATTTATGATTTATTTTTTAATTGGTCTGTATCCTGACTAATATTATTGTGGATTTTAATCCATTTTTTTTAAACCCTAATAGAAAATATGATGCATCTTTTAAAAGTACATGACAATAAACAACACTAAAAAGTATTTCAATGTTATTTACAGCTAGTGTTGTCACGGTACCAAAATTTCAGTATTCGGTACCGATACCAGTGAAAATCCACGGTTCTCGGTACCAATTTCGGTACCAATGCAAAACACAAAAATATGCTAATTTAAAAAAAAAAAACTTTTTAGCACTAAAAATAAAACCAATGCCATTCTTTATACTTATTTACAATTGTGTGTAAAGTTTTTCTACAAGTTATATAATTATGAAAAACAGTAAACAAGTTTCACCCAAATTTAATTTGTCTTTTAATTTATGAAATTTAAACACATTTTATTTTTGGTAAATAAAGGGGATTTGCTATTAAAATTAAAACATGGAAGAAATATTGTGATTTATTTCTTTTAAAAAATAAAGTTTTATAAATTTTTTCAACAGTAGTAGCAGTATCACATACATTTTACAAAGTAATAGTAATATTTCTAGCACAATGCCTTTATGTAAAAATTAACTTTTAGGCCCAATGAATGCATATTTGTCATTTTAACTGAACTTAAAGGGACTATAAGTAGGAATTACTCCCATCTAGTGGTGAAATTGTATTTTGCATTCAAACTAATTTTGCTCTCCAGCGCCTCACTTTTTCAAATGCGCGTTGCATCTACGGTAGGCGATATGTACCAAAAAGCTTTGACAGGATGTCTTCTAATAGCACTTCGTTTTGGCGACGATGTTTTCTTCTCCTGTGGCGCGGCATATGTATGGTCCATAATAAGAATGCAATCCAGACTTTTAAACTTGCCGGTGCAGTTTCAAGCACCTCTCACTGCTCTGCACCTGCGTTTCTGGTTCTGACCGAAAACGCGTTGTGGAAACGCGTTGGCTTAGTACTTTTTGTCCCTCTCTGCTATTATAGTTTTGCAAGATGGCGGAACTACATGGAAGCCTCCGTCGACCTACCCGTCCCATGTATATAAAGATAATAAATTCTTCATTTACGAGGATTAGTTTAAACATTGGCATAGGTATTTGTACACCATTGAGGGCATATTTATGAATAAAAATATTGATTTTAGATAATAAAATACCTAAAAAGTTACTTATTGTCCCTTTAAGACTGGTGGTGATGCTTAAGATATTTTTGGTCATTGAGGGTTTCTGTAAAAAAAATAGTAATAGATCATATTAATTATTATTAAAAGATAATACTGCTACTAATTCTACTATCATACTAATGTATATACAATGCACTATGAATTGATGAGCTGCTGGGTTCATGAATATTAATCACGTTGTCTGCGTTCGGTCAAACTGATTTGCTGAAATAGATCAGCGCCAGCCAATGAAATTGCCATTTGTGCATTAGCTCCGCCCACTACCGGAGAAACTGGTATGTCTTCTGCTTGTTCGAAAATGAATATGAATAATTCTAAATGAACTCCATTATTTTGACAGGAGAAGACAACAAAGAATAGTTTACATATAGCGTGTCGATTCAGCGTGGTAAGACTCTCGCTCTCTCTCTCTTTGCATGTGTGAGAAACAGCGCTATCAGTAAAGCGACGGTGAGTCGTGCACCTTCACAAAGAGTTTACAGAGCATCAATTACAGGTGCGCTGTGCGTCCTTTGAGATTAACTGAAAAGTTCAGATCGCTTGATGGAGAGAGAACTCTGAAGCTCAGATGCTGAAATTAATGCAAGCATCTTGCGCTTCAGTCTATATAGTAAACAAACCCGCACGTCTCTGCCATTCATTAATTCACACGCGCAGAACACGGATTCATATTTCAAGCAACATTTGCGGCTTAACATTTACAGATACTGGTCCATATGGAGATTTGATTTAAAAAATGTATGCTAACTTTGACAAATTCCATGACTGTCCATATTAAAATGTAAGTTTCATTTTCATGACTAGATTTTGAGATTCCGTCCTCGTTTTCTGCTTCGCGGAAATCATAGCGCTGAACCGGGTCTGAACGGGACCTCGGTACTACCGGTACTTAAAGAAACCTGGTACCGTAACATTTTAATTTTTTTAGTACCGACTTGGTACCGAAGTACCGGGTCTTTTGACAACACTATTTACAGGAATAAAAAAAATCATAATAATAATAATTTTCAACGAAGAGACATGAGAGATATATCCATAGGAAGCTTGACATGTCTATTTTAAACTTAACAAGTGCTGCAGAAAACAACTATGCTGTGATAAAGTAACCCATATGAAAACAATGCGATGTCCGTTTTTCTCCTCTCCCTTCATTATCTTCTAATGTGACCACGCCCACACGCTGAACGCGCTTTTGAGATTATAATGTTTCACTGAAGCGCAAGGCTTGAATACGCCCATACAACAGAAAACAATGCAGCAAGACTGTTCTTCAAGTTTTTATTTTATTTTACTGTTTGCTTTGCGATGAGAGGAATAAGACATAATTCACCCCAAGAAGATGTGATTTGGATTACCTCAGGATTTGAGATTTGGATTTCCTCAGAAAAAAGAATGAAGCAGAAATCATAAACATGAGTAGGTCTCTTTTTAATTATTTATATACTTGTACTAGTTTTCACATAACGTGTAAACATTTTACTAGTTAGACTTTTTCCAAACTATAATTCCTGACTAAATGTATAATCAAGTGAAACATTATGAAGTTTCAATAACAATATACACTATTACTGTAGGTAAGGAATGCATATTGTCATTCCTTACCTACTTATTTGTATTTTTTTTTTTTGTTCTGTTGCTGTCATTCTGTTGCAATGCAGAGCTTCTGTCACGAAAACAAATTCCTTGTACTGTATGTGTAAACATACCTGGCAATAAAGCTCATTCTGATTCTGATACTATACCATTCAAAAGCTTGATGTAAATAATATAAATGTAACAAATAAATGTAATTCAGCTTTGAAAGTCTGCTTTGATTGTTCCTAATAAACTGTTTTATTGCACTCGCAAGTGAATAATAAATTATGTTGTGGGATAATTAAATATATTGTAAATAAAATACAAACATAAAATCTATACATTTATTTTGTCCTCACATTCTTTCTTGTAACTCCTCCCTCTCAGTGGCACAGATGACTGAAAGGCTCATTATGCAGCTCATTATGCGGTCCTTTGTCTTCTCAGGTGTAAATCAAAATGATATTCATGATAGTTGACACCTACTCGCATATGAATTGTTTTCTGTGAGTGAGTAAACAAGATGATTTTCACATCATTTAGAAAGAAAAATTCTAGGCTACAAGCTCCATTTCTCAAACGTTCCAGGGAACCAATGTTCTGTATGTGTTTTATGGCCTTATTCAAGTGATTTAGCATTTGTAGTTTTTCACTTACCACGCATAACATTTTTTTTTTCTCAAAAACACAATCATGCACATACATGCTGCTCACATATTATTATAGCCCAGTATGTGCTGATTACAGTGAGAAATTAGCCATTTAGATGTTTAGAAGCAACAGAATAAAGCACAAATGTCAGGGCATGACAAAACTTCTCCAGGCCCCAAAAATACCCTTAGACCTAGGAGGGTTAATTGAAAACGTCTCAGGTTACGAATATAACCATGGTTCCCTGAGTAGGGAACGAGACACTGCGTCCTCTAGGGGGTGCTATGGGGAACACCTCATCGGAAACGTGTGTGAAGCATACATTGAAAAAAACAACTGAGTAACCTGAGACATTCCCTTTCAAGGGAACTTCGAACTACATCCTCTAGGGGGCGCTATGGGGAACAGTGGGAGTGCAGGCCAGAATCATGGCGAACACTAAGTACCAACTCTACCATTTCCATGGGAGTTGCCCCTCAGACGTTTAGACAGCTGTCTGTGACAGTACCCCTTACAGCCAAAGGCCTAGGCTACATACCCAACATACCTGTCAGGGTCTCAGCCCGGGGTAGAGCTGAAGGCTTGGAATCAGGAAAGATTCCTTTAAAGGGATATGGCTAAGAAGCTAGCATTTTATACTAAGTCTTGCCTGTCACAGAGGGGCTTTTTTTTACCAACTGAAGAAAGGCCACGAAGCAACCGCACAAAGTCCTCACCATATAGGATTTTAGAAAGAACGCAAAATACTAGCGTGCAAATTTACCACAGTGTGGATTTTCAGAAAGTGTGTTCTAAGGAGGGACTCTCGTGGCACTCTTACAGAGCAGCTCATCGATGGAATGGTGCATCTCAAAACAGTAAGTCATCCACTCAATCTGTGGAAATAATGCTGGAGCGCTCTGGGGAAAAAGACAGAGAACTCAGTCTCATATGAGAGGAGAACTCCGAATTCAGATTAGCGCACTCATAGGCGACCCTTCTTGGAAAAGGGGAGCGCTGCTAAACTACCACGATAATCACCTAAATAGCCCCTCATGTTGAGGGAAGCAATGCTTGAAGTGTATAAACAAATACACACCGGCTGAATGGAGCCCAAGGACCCAAGGTCTAATCATCTCAAGAAAGGGAACGGGGCAGAGCGTGTAACCCTTACAGTACAGGATTTCAGAAAGTGTCTTGAGTGCACACTTACCACTTACGTGGATTTTAGAAAGTGTGCAAACTGTTCACGTGCACACTAACCACCATGTAGTTTTCTGAAAGTACATTCAGAAAGTACACAGCTAAGTGTGTGTACATAAAGGTTCCTAAGTATTGCAGAGGCGCTGAACCGCACGGAAGAGGCAAGTTCAAATTTTACAAACCTCTGGTGAGGGGAACATCACCTGAGGAAGCATATACTAGAAGACTTCTGTAACTGCCACCTCCACTTCCCGCTGGATGCGACAGCACAACTAAGCGGTCAGGAGACCCCTCAGGGTGAACCATGAAATTCCCTGCAGTGCTGTGCCAGGCCTGATAATCAAGGAGGCTCCCGCAGAAACCTGTGATCTCAGCCGCCAAATACAGGAACATGAAGCCGGATGACTGGTGCTGACGAGTGTTTAGTAAACACTGTAACTGAGCACTGCAAAGGAAACTCACAGAGTTCATTAGTAGACACATAACCACCAGCAATTTAATACACATAAGTATATACAGAAAGGGTTACATACTCACCCAGCCTCCTGTGCTAGAGACCCGTCCAAGGGGCGCCTCCTTTTAGTCCAGACCATCAGTAGGCTGGTTGCTATGAACATTATAGGTCCAGCATAGGAAACTGTTATGTGAGAGGTTTCCAACTAATCTCGATCAGGTGGAGAGTTGGTGGTTACAGGGGAATTAGGAATGGGAGGATAAAAGCAGAAGTTAAAAATCCCTAAAGGGAATGAGTGCCTCATCTGGATTACATCCCTTAAGTTACCTTTTTGTGACCCACGATTCCTCTTACCCCAGCCCCCAGGTGGGGGAGGAGCGCAAGTCGCGACACTAGCCTTTTGTGCCTGTCTTTGATCCTCAGATCGAGACAGGCCAGGACCCCTATGTTGTTTGGGCTCAGACCTGGACCTTCGCGGAACGAAGGATCTAAAAGGAGCAGAGCTCACCTTTGTCTCCCTGAACTTCTCGATCACTGTCTCAAAGGAAATACCAAAAAGCTCAGAAGGCGAAACCTGAGCATCGAGAAGAAATCCTTTTCTTTCTTCCCGATGCCTGCCAGGTTCATCCACAGACGTCTCTCTGCCACCACCATGGCCGCCATAGTCCTGCCCATGGCAGAGGCAGCCTGATTGGTAGCATGGAGACAGATCTGTGGTGTGGCGCAACTCGACTACCTGATCAGGAAAAAGGCTCTCCCCTCTATCCAGGTCTCTTAGCAGATCAGTCTGACATGCTTGAAGCACCACCATTGTGTCTAATAAAGCCACAGCCTGACCTGCTGCTGCGTATGCCTTGCCATTTAAGCAAGATGTATTTCTTGAAGGGGCTTAGATCTTTCTACAGGGGGCATCCTCTCATAGCTGTTTTCGCACAACTCTTATGCCGAAACCGATGTATGCAAGAAGAAAACGGCCTCTTTAATTTCTTTTTGAACTCTGTATGGAGATCAGGGAGAAATGGAATACTCACCTGTGCTGGAGGGCTATGGTCAGAAAGATAACGCTCATCAAGGCGGCCTCACGGCATCTCCTTGTTAGTGCACTTTAATGGCAAGTCCAACTTAGCCGTGGTGCAATCCATAACCTCCAACAGCTCTACATATGCAGAGCAGGAGAATTGAGAAGGCTCATCCTCAGCTTCTTCACCATCCTCAAATATCTCCTGCTTTTCCTGGGTAAAAACCCAGCAGAGCACTAACCTCAGTATCAGAAAGTGTTAAAGATACAACATCATCCTCCCGAGGCGCTCTCTCGTCCGCCGTCATTACGAGTGTGAAAGGGAAAGTCGCTCTCTAAAATATTCAGACAGACCCACCTGAAATTCTCACGAGCTCATTCTCCTCTGTGCCTCAGCAGCGGCAGATACTGAACCACGGGAAGCAGATGGCTGCCTTTACACGCATATTGCCTCGTCAAAGACATCACGTGCATGCTCTTCATCCATACAAATGACGCAAAGATAGGGTGTGTCACTGAGTGTCAAATAATGCCGACACGGATGCACACATTGTCTAAAAGCTTGCTAGTAGTCGCCATGATAGACAGAGAAAGATCGCTCTTATCAGTTCTTTCAGATGCATACTTCAGACAGAACAGTCAGTGACCTCCCCTCCCCAAGCCACCCTGAAAGACCTATCAGTGAGATAGGATTCAAACCAGCAAAGTGGAATGCCTGTGATGAGAGGATAGATAGAAGGATCTGATGATTGACAGTGTCAAAAACAGTAGATAGATCTAGCAGAATAAGAACTGAATTTCACTATGAATGGAAGGAGAGAGTCAGGTCTGTAGCTATCTGTAAGTGAAGTGTTTAATGTAGAAATTTGAGCAGTTTGAATGCAGAGGGAGAGGTACCAGTGAGGAGAGATGTGTTGATTATGTGTGTGAGTGCTGGTAAGGGTGTAGGAGAGATTGCTTGGAGGAGTCATGAAGGGATTGGGTCTAGAAGGCATGTTGTAGGATGGCTGGAGAGGAGAAGTTTTGCTACTTATGCTTCAGTGAAGGGACAGAAGGAGAAGATGGGAGTTTTAGAAGTGGGTGTGGTTGGTGGGAAGTCCTGTATGTGTGAAAACATCAGCTTCTAGAAGTGGTGGGAGCTGGTGGAGAGGGAGAGGGAGAGAGGAGAGAGTTGAATGTTTTGAAGAGATTATGTGTATCTGGAGCACTGCTGATCTTGTGGAAGTATGAAGATTTGGCAGTTTGGACTTCAGCAGAGAAAGATGAAAGCAAAGACTGATACATCCTCAGGTCTGACGGATCTTTTGATTTGCAATATTTTTTATCTGCTGCCCTGAGTTTGGTCCAATGCTTACAAAGAACATTGGATAACCAGGGGTTAGAAGGGGCAGCCCATGCTGGCTATGAGGAGAGAGTGTCATAAAGTGTCAGTTGCTGCATTCACATCCAGAGATGAGAAATGTGTAGGTGAGGGAAAGGAGAAGGATACTATGGAGAAAAGATGGGAGGGAAAGGGAGCGAAGGTTTTGCCTAAAAGTAATTAGTATAGGGGTTGGAGGCACACAGGTAGCAAAATGTAGTTTAAATGTAATGAAGAAATGGTCAGAGATATGTAGGGGTTTTACAAGAATGTTGTCTGCAGTACAATTGCATGTGTAAATTAAGTTAAGTTGGTTTGAATGATTTGTGTGTGCTAGCAGTGGTAAGTCGTTTATTAGGACAGCAGGCCATCCACCTCCTCTAGGAAGGTGCCTAGAATTTGCCCAGGAGGGCAATAAAATACCACAACCTGGAGTTTTATAGGAGTTGTTACAGTGATCACATTACATTCAGATGAGTTATAATTGCATAGGGGAGAGTGGGTTGAATATTTCCAATTGTTAGAAATGAGAAGACCAGTGCCCCCACAACGGCCAACCTGACAGGAGTGGGGGGGGGGGGGGGGGGTGAGAGAAAGAGAAAGGTCTTCTGGACAAATCCAGGTCTCAGTCAAGACCAATATGCTGAGTGTGGAGTTTCAAGGGAAAGCAGAAATGAAGTGAACTGACTTTGTTGACAGCTGACTGACATTTCCAGAGATGCACAGAGAAAGAAAGAGGTGCAGTAGAGGATGTTAGGATAGGAGGCAGGTTTGCAACATTGTATTGCCATCTGCATGTGACATAAAGCCTGTAACACACCAAGCCGACGATTGGCCATTGGTCATCTTCGGCCAACGGCAAGCGATGGTCGGTAGGTTTGGGTGATATATCTAACGATATGATCATGCAGATCTAGTCAGTTAATCTGGTTCTGTGATTACCTCTAAATCGCCATCACCTGGAGCCCAAGACCGGTTTTCCACTGAAGCTAAGCAAGGCTGAGCCTGGTCAGTACCTGGATGGGAGACCTCCTGAGAAAACTAGGTTGCTGCTGGAAGAGGTGTTAGTGAGGCCAGCAGGGGGTGCTCACCCTGTGGTCTGTGTGGGTTCTAGCGCCCCAGTGTAGTGATGGGGACACTATACTGTCAACAAGCACCGTCCTTCGGATGAGATGTTAAACCAAGATCTTGACTCTCTGTGGTCAGTAAAAATCCCAGGATGTCTTTCGAAAAGAGTAGAGGTGTGACCTCGGCATCCTGGCTAAATTCACCCATTGGCCTCTGACCATCATGGCCTCCTAGCAATCCCCATATCAACTGATTGGCTTCATCACTCTGTCTCCTCTACACCAGTAAGCTGGTGTGTGATGGGCGTTCTGGCACACTATGGCTGCCATCGCATCATCCAGGTGGATGCTGCACACTGGTGGTGAATGAGGAGATACCCCCTCACAATTTAAAGTGCTTTGAGTGCCTAGAAAAGCGATATATAAATGTAATGTATTATTATTATTATTATTACCTGCTTTTAAATGGAGCAGCATTTAATAGACAGAGCCGTAGATCGTTGTATCACGCAATATCACCTTCATTATCGAAGGCGATTCATCTGGGATAATGAACGCGATATTGTGTTGCTTGTCAGCGATCTATGGCTCTGTCTATTAAATGCCACTCCAATTATAAGCAGGTGATGGCGATTTAGCGGTAATCACGGAAGCAGCTTTACTGATTAGATGCCCATGATCATATCATTAGATATATCGACCAGCCCAATGGTCGGGCTAGATTGTTTGGTGTGTTCCACTCGTTGGGCTCAAATTTGCGTCGATTTGCCCGATTCAACATGTCGGGGACCGCCGGGCCATCGGGGCCATCAGTGAGAGTGAGAGCACTGTTGGATGTTCAGTTTAGCTAATGAGTCAGTGCCCAAGAATTAAAGCGAAAGTGATGAAAACAAGCATGTGAATGAAGGGGGTAGAGACAGAAGGCTGTTTAAATGTTATGTGATCTTTCCCAATCATTCTAATACGCAAATGTTTTCATAACAACACGAGCTGCAAAAAATGATTAAAGTTATCAGCGTTACTGCTATTCAAAATTGTAAGCAAGCGCTGCTTTGTTTACATTTCATATATCTGTGTTTATCTCATATATCTTTGTTCCGGATTCCCCTTTTGAATGATGAATATATGCTATTAATAGCTGCTGATATGAACAGCTCGTTTCTCTCATGCAGCTTTTTGGTCAGACGCTGCCAACGTGAGGTGACAACACTGTCGGCTTTTGTCACCGCTAGTTCTTTGAAATCGGCTTGGTGTGTCCGGGCCTTTAGAGTGTTGTCCAGAACAGAAATGTTTTGTAAACACACGATAGAGGTGAAAAAGAGAGGGACAGAAAAGGAAATTGGTCTACTGTCCATGTCCATAAAGATAATAAAAACATCATCAAAGTAGTCCATGTGACATCAGAGGGTCAGTTAGAATTTGCTGGAGCATCGAAAATACATTTTGGTCCAAAAATAACAAAAACTATGACTTTATTCAGCATTGTCTTCTCTTCCGGGTCTGTTGTGAGCACGTTCACTGCAGTTTAGTGATATCCGGTTCGCGAACGAATCATTCAATGTAACTTGATCTTTTTGAACCAGTTCACCAAATCGAACTGAATCGTTTGAAACAGTTCACGTCTCCAATACGCATTAATCCACAAATGACTTAAGCTGTTGACTTTTTTAACGTGGCTGACACTCCCTTTGAGTCAAAATAAACCAATATCCTGGAGTAATTCATTTACTCAAACAGTACACTGACTGAACTGCTGTGAAGAGAGAACTGAAGATGAACACCGAGCCGAGCCAGATAACGAACAAAAGATTGGCTCGTTCTCAGGTCAAGAACCGGTTGCATCGGAAGACACACTTGGCACTTGAACTCTTCTTTAAACACCTTCTGAATTCACCTTTACATCTGTTTCCCGAGTCCTACCTGACAGGTATGGTATGGTCTCTACAATAAATATTATTTTTGCTTTTATATAAATGTTTTTTGTCTTTAAAGTATTTTTGATTAATTTTAAATTAACATGAAATTTGATTAAAACTAATACATTCAGCTGTAACATTTTCTTTTCATTGTAGAAGCCTGAAACCCTAAAGCTATTACTATTCACGTTACTGAAGGACAGACGCAGTGTGTGAATGTGCTGTAGTCATTGTGTGTGAGAATGTCAGAGGTCACATCCACAGATCTTCATACTCCATGCATAGGAACTCCAGTTCTGTTGCGTGCAGCCATATTAACCAGGTAATAATTAAAATATGACTACACTTCATGTTTTTTTTTTCTCCAGCTAAGCTTTAGTAGTTCAGGGTTGTGGAGTCAGACAATAGCAGCTCTCCTTTCAATCCAAAACTTGTGCTACAACTTAGAGGTCACTTGACAGCAGAGTGGCTTTGATCGACCGACTGTTACTAAGAAGCTCTAAGAGGTTTACTAGAGCTCAGATGTTTGTAATGGACAGAGCAAATCCTGAGAGTGTGAGACTGGAGGTCAGACAGTGTTCCTGCATGATGTTAGTGCAGCTACTGCTGAATGTGAAGATACAAACAGAATAGCAGCTTCACACCAGAGAGTAACACATTCATGAAAAACCGCTTTTATGCAGACATTGATTCACTGAATAAAAACAGCTTCTTTCAAACATGCTGTCAAATGTGGCAGCGCTGGAAAAACTACCAACACACACTCATGATAACAAAAAGAAGAGGAAACTTTCTGAAAACCCTGAAATACAGAGAAACGCATCAAGTGGGGGTGCTATAAGCTGTATCATTTGTTCTTCATTGTAGATGTGGGTTTATTAAACATGATAAAAAGTGATAAATGAGCAAGCTTTTGCCGAAATTGAAGTAGGTTTTAATATACACAAAATTTGATTCAAATTGGACTCTGAGGCATAATCCCAGAAAACAGAATTAGGGACATCACAAGCCTCAGTCAACTAAAACTAGCAAGATGAAAACTATCAGGATACGGAGGAGAATCCATATCCCTATAAAAACAGTCCAAAATCATACAGGAATTGTATGTGGTTGACACCCAAGTGCCCCAAATACTAGAACTTAAAGTGTGCATAGAAATGGATTTGATAAAACTGGTTATCTCCGTACAAACAAGTATCGGACAGAACAACGACCTGTTTACCAAATTTGATGATGTGTTCGAGGTAATAGGGGAATTCCCAGGTGAGTGTAAAATAGACCTTGACCCAGCTGTCATTCCAGTAGTGTACCCTCCACAAAAAATTCTATTCATCTTGGGCAGACGGAGCATCAAGGAATAACCGCGAAGGTAACTGAACTGACAGACTGGATCAATGCCTTAGTCATAGTGGAAAAACCCCCAACTGGAGAGCTCTGTATATGCCTCGATTCACGCATCCTAAACAAAGCAATCAAATCGTCGCATTTTCCACTACCAACTTTCGATGATATATTCTCCAGACTTTTATGTGGAAAATATTTTAGTGTATTAAATGCCAAATCAGGGTACTTGGCCATCAAGCTGGAAAAAGAGTCATCTAAGCTTACAATGTTTAATAAAATTTTCAGACAATACCGGAAATACAGTTCACAGGAGTTGTTGTGCACATCATGGGCGGATCTACAGGGGGGCAAGCCTTGCCCCCCCAGCTGCCCCCCTAACTTTAATGATCCAAAAACTGTACTTACAAAAACAACCCACCACTATGTCCAATACATTTACCAAAAGTGAACAATTTAATTTTTAATTTTAAATGTATTATTCGCCCTTCCCCCCTGCCCCTCAAATAGTTAGTTACGTCCCTGATTCAAACGTGCAGAGCGGCGTTCGCTCAGTCTGGCTCATACACACAGCGAGTCTGCTTCGGTGCGGTGGCCCTGCAACCAGAGACTGAACTGCCCCGGTCAGATCCTCTGAAGGTGAAGTGAGTTTCCCCAGGTGTAGTTTAAACACACGTTTAACTTAAAGTTACATTTGTAATGAATGTATTTTATGCTAAAGACGATTCAGCATCAGCAAAAACAGCGAGTCTATTACGTTCAAATCGCTCCCTCGTGATTTGTAAGAGCACTCTTCTCTTTGATTAGCCTGATTTTGATTTTAGTAAAGACAAGAACAGCTTAATAAAAAATATAAAATATTGAGGGGCAGCGCTAGGGCTGGGCTAATGGGGCTTAAGCCCCGAAAGTTTTTAGTAAAGCACCGAATATTTTGTTAAATTGTCTTTCTCACAGAGCAAAACAATTCATCAGAAAAACAAATGTGAATAAGATTACAGCGGCCGCGATTAACTAATCATGAACAGTGCATATTACATTTTTATTTATATTTTCCCTTTGCATTAAAGGTACTTTTGACGTGCTTTTGCAACGTTGAGCATTGTAGCCAATCACAGACATGTCTGTTGATCACATCGGCCAATCAGAGGCGTTTAAATGAGTCGCTGTGCTGAAGATGTGTTTTGCGCGAGCTCACCGAGTTCACGTTCGCAAACCTGTCATTATTATTGGCAATAAACTTAAGATGCAGATAAGAGATTCACTTGATATTATTATTGATGCTGCTCTGATGCACTACATTACGCAACGCTCTGTTTGTTGTTAGGAAGACTAAAAGTTCAGCGGTCTAGCTCATCAATGTCAAAATTATTAAATAAGTTAACAAATGCCTGGTAAAATGTAAGTAAATAATTTAATATTTGACTGTTTAACAATAGAAAAGTTCAACTTTTTTTTATTTATTAATTAAATGTTGCCTTTTTGAATTGAAAATATGCTATAATTTCCTTGATTCATTTATGTAAATTAAAAAAAATATTACTTGCAAATAGTTACAATTATTTCACTAATACAACAAGCCTTTCTTTTTCTTTACTCTCTTAAATCGCTTTAATAATTAATTAATTACTTTAAATAAAAATAGCCAATTTTAGTTTGGGCTGTTACGTTACAACACACAATACAGTGCCAGTTAGGAGATCGATCATTTGATTAGCTAAGCCTAAGCAGTCCTATTAAATCCAATTCCTCTCAGATATCACAGCAATGAAACCAGGTTACAACTGGGGAAATAACAAATACAATAGAATTAAGTAGTCTAAACATAACTGGTGTGTGTGTTGTGAATTAAAAAACGTTGTAGTGTGTAAGGGCATGATTAAACAATAACTACTTTAGTTGAAAAGTGTTTTTGTGTGTTTTTTTTTTAAAGCAATTCATATATAGGGATTCCATGTACCCCTGCCACCCTGCCAAGACCTCTTGCCACCCCTTTGCCCCCCCATGCAAAATGTTCTAGATCCGCCACTGGTGCACATAACAACAAGCCCATACTATGCCAAGAGTAGTCAAATCACCAAAATTGATATAGCACTTTTAACAGTACACATTGTGTCAAAGCAACTGTACAGCATTAAATGCAAAAATAGTGTGTCAATAATGCAAAAAGTTGGTTCAACATTGAATTCAGAGATGTCGTCATCCAGGTGTCCCGAGATGTCGTCATTCAGTTTAAATAGTATCTGTGCAATCAAGTTGACGATATCACTGGAAATGAAGTTTCCCCAACTAAGCAAGCCAGAGGCGACAGCGGCAAGGAACCAAAACTCGCTTCATTTACTGAAGCAACAATGCCATTTTATCTTGCGTCTACAAGTTTTTGAGCTATTGTGGTTCGTGGGACACATACCCAAGCACTTGAAATCACAGCTGTAATGATTTATCCGGTACATTACAGAGCAAGCTTACTACATCAGAAAAACCAAACATATGGAGCTACTTATCTATGGTTACAAAAACATAACATTGTGCAAAGAGTGGTGCAAAAATAAATATTTATTATTAATCAATAATCTTACCTGTAATCACAATTTGTGTAAAAAGAAACAAAAGTTGTCAGTGTTTTACTGCCACTAGTGCTAATGGAAACTGGAAAATGTGTGTATACAGTAGGTACTGTATTTGTTTTGCTGTTTTGTCCTTCTAAATAAAGTATTTCTATATCCCTAGTATAGTCATTACACTGTACTTACATGTAATTCACCTGCATATAGTGACATCTGTAATTACACTGTTGTAAATATGCATCTTATTTTGCACCTTAAGTGCACCTTAGTGTAAAAAGACACTCAGTATTATTATAGCACAATAGTAGTAACATAATGTAGCTTTTACACTGTATTGTAAGTTATTGCTTACACTTTAAGATGTCTTTGTTGTAGTGTTATTATACAACTATGTTACATTAATATTAATAATTAAAATAAATGAAAATGTTAATTCATAGTAATATTTCTTAATTCATAGTAATATTTCTTAACACATTTTCAACGGGGCTATCATTTATGGTTAGTTGAGTGTAATAATGCATCATTTGTTACTACTATAGTACTTTTATGTAACAAGGACTCTGTAAGACAAAGTGCTAGCCTTAAATTATGTTCATACAGACAGAGGCAGTGAAGGCAGAAAATAATGAGGAGAAAAAAATGTTAGATCGGTCATTTGTTCAGTGAAAAACAAGAGAATAGCACAAGTCAACACCAAAATAACTATAAAAACACATAAAAACAGCATCACTGCAATCAGATTCAGAGCTATAAGCTTCCAGCTGATAAAAACATTAAGACGTACCCATATTGTTATTGTTCTTAAATCCAAACATTAAACCAAACACTTTTAAGTTTCAGTAGTTCAACACATCTAATAATAAAGTGTGATATAATTATAAGTATTGTTGATGACAGTGGAGTCATTTAATTCAGCAGTTACAAAAGAGAAGTGAAGTTCTCCTCTACATTAAGGTGCTGTTGGAGGGAATTTGAATGGCTGATTATGTTTGTTCTTAAGGCATTGGATCTGTCAGGAATAATGATTGTTTATGTGCCTGTATGCAGGAGTGTTTGACTCACTGAAGCCCCTTTAATTAATGCAGGCCTTCATACCTGTAAATGAAGCTTCATAATGAGGAGCTGAAGACCAGCGAACAGAGGTCAGCAAAAACCAGCCGAGCGTTTTCAATTTAATAGACATTTAAATAGTGTTAATTAAACGGCATGCAATAGACAAGTGCTCTGGACATTCTGGCATGGAAAAGGAGGAGGAGAAAGATAATGTGTTTATTTAGGAGGGGCTCAGAGTCCAGCTGTTGTGCTGGATGGAGTTCCCTGGAAGCTCTCAACACCAGAGATGCTCAGTGGCAACTCCAGACAGATATGTTATCATGCACAATTAAATATGAAGGGGAAATGCCTTGCTGTGATTGTCAGGGTCTGCGATTTCACGGTTTATATGTGCTAATCTGAAATAATATCTCTTGAAATACTCTGTAAATTACTCTAGATCAATATTATATATCCATTATGTATTTATTTATTTGCTTAGAAGCCAGTCAAAAGATAAATTATTTCTAGATAAATCCCATCAGGACGATCCAAGAGCCTCCATTTTCAGTCGGGATCCCAAGCATTTTGAGAAAATGACAGGCTGATATGGAACAAAATCCCAATCCCAATCGCAGAAGTCAATAGAATTTCATCCTGACTTTAATTATTCTGCCATAAAAAGCAACTTTCAAAAATCCAAAGCAAATTGCTTTCATGTACACCTTCCTTTTTTTTAAAACGAATGACAAATACAACACAAATGCACACATCGTTCAATGGTCTTGTAGTTCATTTATCTCTTCAGAATGTCAGCAAACTATATGAGTTCTCACCAATCAGAAGCACTGATGCTGGGGTTCCTCGCCACTTTCTGTTTTTGCACCTTTCTCTGTGCTTCTGCTACATGATTATTATGGTGATTTCAGATGCGGGTGTGATAACAGTAATCATGATACCTGTGAAAGGTGCCCATTTAAAGACACAGGTGTTCATTAGAAAACAAACACAGGTGAGAGTAAGATGACATCACATGGAGACGCTGGGATGAGATGAAAATGAGCTTTCTTCCACTTTCATTCAGAGACTATTCTAGGACAGATATGAATATATAAGAAGTTACAATATATTGCACAAATGCTCTCAAACAGCAGAATTTGCAAGCTGAAGAATTCAGTAAAAACTCACAGCACCTACAAAAAGGCAAAAAAGGATAGGTGTGTGAGCTACAATACCTTTTTTGTCTCCAAAAAATGGTTTCATTTAATAATGTTCATGAAACTTGCAGGTGGTTGCTCTGAGCACAAGAAATATCAGATTAAGTGAGTCATACAATTTTTATCTTTAATGTTTGGTATGTCCACCTGTTGCAGTGATTACAGAAGCACATCTCTCTAGCATAGTGTCAATATATTTCCAAAAAAAATCAACACTAATGTTATCTCATGCCTTCTGCAGGTCAAGCCAAAGGCTTTCCTTTGAATCTACAATAGATCTGTCCAGTTTATTTCCCAACTTACCCCAAATTTGCTTGATGGCGTTGAGGTCCTGGCTTTGAGGGACCAGTTCATAATTTTCGATGTTCCAGCAGATTCATTCCATCGTGGGTACCTCTGCAATAGTTTGTTTTATGGGTATTGTAATGGCCAATTCAACAAAAACAACTGAAACCTCTTAAAAATGCCAAGTGTTCTAATAATTTTGGCCACCACTGTATATATAGTTTTCAGAAGGGTGATTGGTTAGCCATTCAAGAGTCACGCCACTCACCCTGGACTTCATTTTCCATGACCCTTTGCCCAGGAACCAATTTACAGACACACCTTTTCCAATCAGGAGGACTATAAAAGCTGTACACACATACACTTAGATAGCGGAGTATTGTCTGTTTAGCCTGTAGTGTTTCCTAATTTCTTTTTACATTTACATTTAATCATTTAGCAGACGCTTTTATCCAAAGCAACTGTTTTCCCTGTTCCCTGTCTCCTAGTTTTCTTGCTTTCATGTTTTTGATCTTAGACTGTTTCCTTGTGTTTGATTGTTTGTTGCCTGCCCTGACCATTGCCTGTTTATTGGATTACTCTTTTGGATTTGCCTTGGATATTACTGTTTGGCTGGTGTTTGCCTGTCTGACTATGCTCCTAATGAAGCTGTGTTTGGATCCTCAACTCTGCTGTCATGCTCCCCATGTTACAGAAACATTGCAAAAACTGTAAATTAAGGGATATATATATATATATATATATATTTATATATATATATATATATATATATATATATATATATATATATATATATGTATGTATATACATATATATATATATATATATATATATATATGTATGTATATACATATATATATATATATATATATATATATATATATATATATATATATATATATATATATATATGTAGACATTATTAGTGTAGCTGCTGTTCCAACCAAGTAAAATTCATTAGTTTAACCCAAGCTAAAGAATAATAATGTGCATTTGATCAGATACAACTGCAGTCACAAATAATGAGATGTATTATTCAAATGCTTGGCGAAAGATATGCGTTTTTAATCTAGATTTAAACAGAGAGAGTGTCTGAACCCCGAACATTATCAGGAAGGCTGTTCCAGAGTTTGGGAGCCAAATGCGAAAAAGCTCTACCTCCTTTAACTGGACTTAGCTATCCTACAAACTACGTGATGGATTGTAATGTGGTAGAAGGCTAGTTAGGTACGCAGGAGCTAAACCATTTAGGGCCTTATAGGTAAGTAATGATAATTTGTAACTGATACGGAACTTAATAGGTAGCCAGTGCAGAGACTGTAAAATTGGGGTAATATGATCATATTTTCTTGACCTGGTAAGGACTCTAGCTGCTGCATTTTGGACTACCTGTAGCTTGTTTATTGAAGATGCAGGACAACCACCTAGAATGTTTCTATGATGGAAGAATGCTGTTTTTGTAACATGGGAAATATGGTTTTCAAAAGACAAGTTGCTGTCTAATATAACACCCAGATTTTTGACTGTAGAAGAAGTAACAGTACATCCGTCTAGTTGCAAACTGTAGTCTACGAGATTCTGTGTACTTATCCGAATTTAATAGGAGAAAATTATTGGTCATCCCATCTTTTACATTTTTAACACAATCTGTTAGCTTAGATAATTTAGAAGTTACATCTGGTCTCGTTGAGATATATAGTTGAGTATCATCAGCATAACGGTGGAAACTAATCCTGTATTTTCTAATAATAGTCAGTATAGGTTGCATTGCTAATTACACTTATTTTAATGCTTAATTTGCATTGACTAAAAATATTGTAAGGTTTAAAATCACACAAAAAAAGATACTTCTATAAGTATCACTACAGTCTGAAGCACCATCGTTTTCAATAAGCAGTAAATGTAGAGTGTGCACAAACACACATTTGTCCTGAGGTCTGATGTCAAACACATCAGCGCACATCACTTCAGTATGTCTGATACATTCAATGTCCCGTGTGCGTTTCAGAAGCAATTGAAATCTGAAATGAGCTGCATAGCCACCTGCTGTGCTGTAATGTGCTTGTTATCCATAATCGACATGTATGCAGCAACCTTGTGTGAATGAGGAGTAAAGCGGGTACATGGGCTGCAATCAGATGAAAGCACAGCCATTCGCCCTCCATAACAACAAACATGTAGTTGGGCTTTAAGTTTGCGACAGTGTAGGTGTTTTGTGAGCATCAGGCCTCTTGAGTTGAGATTCATGTTAATGCAATAACGCGATCACATAAGGAGACCAGACTCTTGGCCTTCGCAGGAGTCATCAGTGTTTCATGGCCTAAAAACAGAACACAAGATGCTTCTGACCGAAACCCGGCACCTTCACATTGCCAACAAACATTTAAAATGACATGTGATGAAAGAGCTCAAGCTTTTGAGTGAAAACAATTCACGAAAACATTCGCTAATGAAAACACGTCTGTTTTCGCTTCTAGAAAGAAAGATTTAATCAGCTTGAAAAACACAGGACCGTTCCATTTCCTCCAAAACAAACATTTCACGCGGAGAGAGAGTGAGAGCGATTGTGATTAGTGTGGAAAAGGAGGATGCTGGGGCACGTTCCACATGCCAGCTCTTTTCATTTGCAGCTGATCATTTGGGCCTGTGATTACAGCGCTTTTGTTGCACCAACAGTTTTTAATATCATGTGAATTACCCACTGTGAATTACAGGAGAGAGAGAGGAGGAAGATTGCTCCAAAGCCAATATAAAACAGCACAGCAAATGCTTGACATTATCTGTCTGGTAATGTGCAGCAGGTCTGAGACGCTCTTCTTATGTGTCATTAAATGAGAGAGAGTCATCCGGCTCCCGCTGCGAGACCCTCAATCCACAATTCACTCACCAGCGCAATTTTGAAATTACAGCTCGACCGACTTTCCCGCTAAAGCTAGCAAGCTCCTGCTTTAACAAGCTCTGGTAAATCCAAGATAATTATTAAAACAGCGCAGCGACGTGTGCTCTTCATCACGAAGCACTTTAGCACTTACACGGGATCATTTCAGGCACAAACGCGGCACCCATGTAAATGAAACCCATAGTGGAGTTCTTTCTTTTTTGTGAACCCGCAGCGCTCTGAAATGCTCTCAGGATCATGGCTGTGAGAGTTTGGCTGATATTAGCATCTCCAGCTGCTACAGTACACAATATTCAGCTCACAGCTTACAGATAGGCTGATAATCCACACTGTTATTTACTCTCCAGTAAATGTCACGCAGCACTGATGCTATTCCGGCACGCCGTGATACTGTTTGCTTTCTGCTTTTGATGGGGGAACAAGAAAACATATTTCTGTCTGTCCAAGAGATCAATGAAGATGCATTTAATACCACCTTCACCACCTCCACCTTCAATACCACGACTGAGGTGCCCTTGAGCAAGGCATCGAACCCCCAACTGCTCCCCGGGCGCCGCAGCATAAATGGCTGCCCACTGCCCACCGGGTGTGTGTTCACTGTGTGTGTGTGTTCACTGCTCTGTGTGTGTGCACTTCGGATGGGTTAAATGCAGAGCACAAATTCTGAGTATGGATCACCATACTTGGCTGAATGTCACTTTCACTTTCACTTTCATTTTTATCTGCGTGATAATGGATCTTAAATGCCGTGTTGACTGAAGGTCACTTGTCGATCTATTAACCAGCATCTAATTTGCCTGAGGAGGTTATCCTCAAGTGCCAGTCATCATGGGAAAAATAACACGTATGGAGAGATGTATGAGCCATGTGTACGTATTCACCAATACTTAACATAGTTAGTCTCTGAAAACATCAAATACTCTGCAATAAGACAGGTCAGGAGTGAGAGTTTAGAGGAGAAAACCATGTCAGAACCAGGGCTTTTTAAACTAGAGCGTCTGCAGATTATATGATAGTTTGTGATATTCAAACTAGATAAGTTGTAATGTTGCTTTCAAAAAGAATAAAATAAATCTCAATTATTGCATTTACCAGACACTTTTATCGAATGTGACTTACATTGCATTAAAGGTCGACATTTTATCAGTTCATGCATTCCCTGGGATTGAACCCATGACCTGTTGCAAGCACTTACTCTACTGTCTGAGCTAGAGGAAGGCTTATTGTCCTGACAGCACTAGTCTAACCATAAGAAATTCATAAAACATGTGACATATATGAATGCAGAAACAGCTCATTAAGAGATTGTCTCTCCATTATTGCCGTTAGTTGCACAATTCAATTTAGTTCAGTTCATTTTCTGTCAAACTATGTTTGAATAATTGTATTATATTCTGAAAATGATTGATTGTGTTTGCACATCTGTAGAGAAATATTCAGATAATGTTTTAATTTTGGAAATAATTCTTTATTTTCACAAACAACATTGTCCGTTTACTGTAATATGTTAAAAATGTGTAGTTATGCAGGGCAGTATATACAGGTATGTTTAATGATGTAAGAGGAGACTGTGACACCATGACATGCACACAGTCTTCAAAATAAAGGATCTAAGCAATGGTTTTGCAGTGGTGCCAAAGTGTCACGCTGTCTAGTCTCTGTTTCCCTGGGTGTCCACTAGTGGGCTCACTTCCCCTTAGGTACTTCACCGTAGGCACTAGAATTCCTCTAGTCTGGTCCTGTCTTCACAGTAATTGCACTCCGGTTAATTGCACCAGGTGCAGTCACTTGATTGTCATTAGCCTCCTTATAAATACCTGTCTTTCCCTGTTGTTTGTATGGAGTCCTTACCCTTCGTATGTCCAACTCTCTCGTCCCCCGAGATTCTGCCTGTCTGCTCGTCCTCCGAGTCATCTCGCATTCCGAGTTTCCTTTCCCTTTCCCTTTCATTTGTTTGTTTTGTTTGGACTGTTTTTTGGGGTTTGACCTTGCTGTATTCGACTAAGATTTGGATTATCCCTATTAAAATACCAGCTATTGGATCTCTCGCTCTCCCTGTGTCTTTCTGGGTACACGAATCGTCACAGAAGGACTCCATCCAACAGATCCAGCAGTATGTCCTTTCATGTCTCCTCCCCAGCCAGTATGGTGGAGCGGAGGGCTAAATACTTTAAATTATCCACCTTCCGCCAAGAGGGCAATGATGTGGGTGCCATGGCACATGTGTTCTGGTCCCTGGCCGAGGGCATGGGATATAATGATGCGGCCCTTAAGGACTATTTTAATACTGGACTGGATGACCCAGTTCCTCAGAAGGAACTGGCTCAATTGGACACATTCGGGTTCTGGGAATTTGTGTGCTACTTGCAGCATCGGCTTCCGTGGGATGCCACAGCCACTCCTGTCTCTTCCGGTGGGATGGCCGCCAGCCCAGCGCCACTGCACAAGAAGTCTACCAGCCCAGCACCACAATGCAAGATGGCCGCCAGCCCAGCGCCACTGCACAAGAAGTCTGCCAGCCCAGCGTCACAGCACAAGGTGGTCGTCAGTCCAGTGCCACTGCCCAAGATGGCCGCCAGCGTCACAACACAAGGTGGTCGTCAGTCCAGCGCCACTGCCCAAGATGGCCGCCAGCCCAGCGTCACAGCACAAGGTGGCAGTCAGTCCAGCGCCACTGCCCAAGATGGCCGCCAGCCCAGCGTCACAACACAAGGTGGTCGTCAGTCCAGCGCCACTGCCCAAGATGGCCGCCAGACCAGCATCACAGTACAAGGTGGTCATCAGTTCAGCGCCACGATGCAAGATGGCCACCAGCCCAGCGACACTGACTAAAATGGCCGCCGGTCCAGCACCACGGCCCAAGATGGCTGCCGGTCTAGAGTCGATTCAGGTTCCAGTTGACCCTCCAAATTTGAGTCAGGTTCCAGTTGACCCTCCAGAGTCGAGTCAGGTTCCAGTTGACCCTCCAGAGTCGAGTCAGGTTCCAGTTGACCCTCCAGAGTCGAGTCAGGTTCCAGTTGACCTTCCAGAGTCGAGTCAGGTTCCCGTTGACCCTCCAGAGTTGAGTCAGGTTCCGATTGACCTTCCAGAGTCGAGTCATGTTCCAGTTGACCCTCCAGAGTTGAGTCAGGTTCCCGTTGACCTTCCAGAGTTGAGTCAGGTTCCGGTTGACCCTCCAGAGTTGAGTCAGGTTCCAGTGGACCAGCCAGAGTAGAGTCAGGTTCCTGTTGACCATCCAGAGTCGAGTCACGTTCCAGTTGATCCTCCAGAATTAAGTCAGATTCCTGTTGACCTTCCAGAGTCGAATCAGGTGCCCGTTGACTTTCCAGAGTTGAGTCAGGTTCCGGTTGACCCTCCAGAGTCGAGTCAGGTGCTCGTGGACCCTCCAGAGTCAGGGTTAGTCACCGTCAACATTCCAGAGTCAGGGTTAGTCACCATCGACTTTCCAGAGTCAGGGTCAGTCACTGTTGACCTTTCAGAGTCAGGGTTAGTTCCTGTTGACCTTCCAGAGTCGAGTCAGGTGCTCGTGGACCCTCCAGAGTCGAGTCAGGTGCTCAGGAACCCTCCAGAGTCAGGGTTAGTCACCGTTGACCTGCCAGAGTCAGGGTTAGTCACCGTGGACCTTCCTGAGTCAGGGCTAATCACCGTTGACTTTCCAGAGTCAAGGCTAGTCACCGTTGACCTTTCAGAGTCAAGTCAAGTCACTGGTGATTTTCAAGGACAGAGTCATGTCACTGCTGATCTTCAAGGACAGAGTCAAGTCACTGGTGATCTTCAAGGACAGAGTCAAGTCACTGGTGATCTTCAAGGACAGAGTCAAGTCACTGGTGATCTTCAAGGACCGAGTCAAGTCACTGGTGATCTTCAAGCCCCGAGTCATTCACTGGTGATCTTCAAGGACAGAGTCAAGTCACCGGGGTTCTTCATGGGAGAATTCAAGTCACCAGTGATCTTCATGAACAAATACAAGTCACCAATGATCTTCATGAACAAATGCAAGTCACCAATAATCTTCATGAGCAGAGTCAAGTCAGCACCGATCTTCTGGAATCCAGTATAAACACCATGGGATTACCAGAGTCTCGTCACTTCTCTGTGGAACTACCAGAGCCTCTCCACGTCTCTGATGAACTACCAGAGCCTCCCCACGTCTCTGCTGAGCTGTCAGAGCCTCTCCACATCTCTGATGAACTGCCAGAACCATTCCACATCTCTGCTGAAATACCAGAGTCTCTCCTCGCCTCTGCGGAACTTCCAGAGACTCGTCATGTCTCAGTCGAACTCTCTGAGAACCCGACTGTTCCTGTGGTGGCCACGGAGGCTACCCTTAACATGTTCATGTTCTATGTTGCAGACTTGCCCAACCAGACTTGTCCTCCTGTTGATCCAGCCGCACGGATGTGGTGGTCTTCTGCTCCGCCCTGGGGACTTTCTGCCTCTACCACAAGGATGTGGTGGTCTTCTGCTCCACCCTGGGGGGCTTCCGCCCTGACCACACGGTTGTGGTGGTCTTCTGCTCCGCCCTGGGAGGCATCCATTTCGACCACACGGACGTAGTGGTCTTCTGCTCCGCCCTGGGGGGCTTCCGCTCTGACCACACGGTTGTGGTGGTCTTCTGCTCCACCCTGGGGGGCTTCCGCCCTGACCACATGGAGGTGGTGGTCTTCTGCTCCGCCCGGGGGGGTTTCCGCCCTGACCACACGGTTGTGGTGGTCTTTTGCTCCGCCCTGACCACACGGAGGTGGTGGTCTTCTGCTCCGCCCTGGAGGGTTTCCGCTCTGAACACACGGTTGTGGTGGTCTTCTGATCCGCCCTGGGGGGTCTTCCACCCTGACCACACGGTTGTGGTGGTCTTCTGCTCCGCCCTGGGGGGTCTTCCGCCCTGACCACATGGTTGTGGTGGTCTTCTGCACCGCCCTGGTGGGCATCACGTGATGTTCTTCATGGACTTATGTTTTTGTGTTTTTTTTTTTTTTTTCTGTCTTCCTCCTATGGACCTGGCCCTCCGCCCCTCCCCCTGATCCTCCGCCGGTCCACCTCCCTCCTGGGTTTCTAGTCTGTGTCTGTCGTTCCGTGTCCCTCTAAGGACCTGGCCCTCCATCCCTCCCCCTGATCCTCCGCCAGTCCACCACCTTCATGGACCCCTTGTTTTGTGTTGCACTTCTCTTGTCTCTGTTTCCCCATTTTACCTGGTTGTCTTGTCTCTGTTTCCCCATTTTACCTGGTTGTCTTGTCTCTGTTTCCCCATTCGACCTGGTCCTCTTGTCTCTGTTTTACCATTTTTATCTGGACCTCCGTCCCTCCCCCTAGTCCTCCGCTGCTCCACCTCCCTCCTGGTCTCTTTGTCTGTTTGGTTTTCCCATGGGTTCGGGTGGAGCATCTGGCAGCTGCTCCATGGAGGAGGGGGTAATGTCACGCTGTCTAGTCTCTGTTTCCCTGGGTGTCCACTAGTGGGCTCACTTCCCCTTAGGCACTTAACCGTAGGCACTAGAATTCCTCTAGTCTGGTCCTGTCTTCACAGTAATTGCACTCCGGTTAATTGCACCAGGTGCAGTCACTTGATTGTCATTAGCCTCCTTATAAATACCTGTCTTTCCCTGTTGTTTGTATGGAGCCTTACCCTTCGTGTGTCCAACTCTCTCGTCCCCCGAGATTCTGCCTGTCTGCTCGTCCTCCGAGTCATCTCGCATTCCAAGTTTCCTTTTCCTTTCCCTTTCATTTGTTTGTTTTGTTTGGACTGTCTTTTTGGTTTTGACCTTGCTGTATTCGGCTACGATTTGGATTATCCCTATTAAAATACCAGCTATTGGATCTCTCGCTCTCCCTGTGTCTTTCTGGGTACACGAATCGTCACACAAAGAAGAGCCATATTTGGTTCCTCAAAGAATGTTAAAGTTATAAGTGCTCAAAAGAAGCATCTTTTTCTTAGTGCGAAGAACATTTTAAGAATCGAAATAACCTTCTTACACTATAAAGAATCCTTTGTGCAAATGAATGTCAGAGGTTCTTCTTTGAACCATCAATACCAATAAAGCAGCTTTTTTTGTTGTTTATTTGTTTACAGGGGTAATGCACTTTAATAAACATGGCTGTAAATGTGCCAGAATTAGCCAAAGAGGCTATTTATCACCTATAAACCCTTGTCAAAATTTTCAAAATCACCCTAAAAACAAAAGGTTTTGGTGAAAGAAGGTTGAGCTGCTTGAAGCTTCTATTACACCTTTTGAGCTGAATAGCAGAGCAAACAGCCGAGCTCATGCAGTACGCGGCGATGCATCAAGCACATTCATATCCAGTGACAGCAAGCCTCGTCGAGCAGTGAAGGATGCTGGGACACCGTTCTCCATCTCATCACCTGAGTTTTCTACACAGCCTCATCTGTATGAGCTGGCAGTCTGTGGTCATTTATTACCCTGAACTGCTCCCACCGGCAGCCTTTATGCTGTAATAACCCACCTATGCTTGGCTTATCATATTCAAGCCTCCCACAATTAAATGCAGCCCTTGTCATTTGGGCACTTGGGGAAATCTCACGGATAGTTCTGCAGAGAGTGGTAGATTAAAATGCCTGGGTTTGTTTTACATAAAGCCCAGCTCTGTCAGGACGCAGCAGGGCCGAGTGCTCGCCACCACAATAAATCACCGGCGCGGTGCATTCAGAGGGATCGTTCAGTCCACAGGCCTTCTGCTGACTGCACACTTTCAGCTTTAATATGGGACCTCACCACAGTATTTCACAGATCCTGCTCCACAGCATGATGGATTCGCACTTGTATACATTTTTGGAGAGCAAAAAGGACATCAAGATGATCTTGTCACGCTCATTGTGCATTTGTACATAATGCATAGTGGTTTACACAGTTATTTTGTTTGCTTCAGCACGTTTTCCCTTCATGATTAGGGAGCATAAGCAGTAGAAGTGATCTGTTATCAGAGGCTTGTGCCCTATTTATTCAACTGAACCCTTTCTTTTCTTTTTAGTCCTAAGTTCATAAATTCATGTTTTATTTGATGACAATTTCCCAGTTAAATATGCTGCTTTAACTTACACTATCATGCATCTGAAAGTATAATATTTTGACCATAATTTGCATGTTATCTATTGGAGGTGGGTAGAATAATTAAACCTGTGATCATGGTTTGAGTAATTTTGCATCACATAACTAGGTTACTGTATTAAGGTGATGCTGTTACAGTGTAGTTACACAAATACCTACTGAGTAATAAGTAATTAGTAATTAACTGCATGTACCTAATATACATTTGAATGTAAAGTTACTTTATTGGCATCTATAGTTGCATGAAGAACCTCTAAAATCCAGTTTACTTATATGGGATAGGTTCAAGTTTAGTACCTAGCTATTACCTAGTTATTGTAATTAATATAATAAGTACATAGTATGTACATGAGGAACAGCACTGTAAAATAACGTTCTACCTCCATTTTAACAACTTTAGATGCTTTATAGTGGAAAAAGGTTCTTCTTCAGACTAAGAAATAAATTATATAAGAACTGTTTATTGAAGGTTATTAAGGGAATCAAAAAGGCTTCTCTATGGCATAACTGTAAAAACACCCTTTAGAATTCCTTTATTTTTAGAGTTAAAATGAGAGTTAGGGTTTGGTTTAGGGTTAGTTGCTTCAAATTATGCATAGTTTAAGTACATGTAATTATTCCACCTTATATTAAATTCTAACTCTATGCTAGTTTATTGATTCATTCATTAAGATTTACAGTGGACATAAGACATAAAATGTGTAAATGTGACACACTGAGTTTTACAGTGAAATAAAAACAGAAGAACGCGGTGTTCAGATTCATACAAAATATCTGGTTAATTTGCCTTAAGAATCAATGTATTTCTGCAATAACTGATACTATGTTCTAAAGGGTGTTTAAAGCCGCAGAAGAACCATTTTGAGAACCTTTTTGTCCTCAGGTCTTAAAAAGACAAATCATTTTCTAACATTTACATTTCCTAAAGAACCTTCTTCCATCCATTTGTGGAAAGGAATGCATGTTATAGATTTTTCATGAATCCATCGATGCCAATAAGGAATCTTTACTTTTAAGAGTGTATTTCAAAGCAGGTTTTTTCATGGAAATCAGGATCACACCATCTAATTCTGTAAAGGATTTCAGCGAGCATGCGAGTGTTTTGAGACATCACACGAGCGAGTGGCTGGCAGCGCTCTGGATTCGTCGACATGTTAAAGAGTGAGGGTCCGAGTCGAGCTGTGTTTACGCTCATAACAGTAGCTAATTAAGTTCTCCTGATGGAAGGCAGAGCTGATTACACCACGGCGAACGGCTCATCATTAACATCCTCTCAGAGTGTGGAAATGGGTGAAAGACCTCCCCCTTTGTCTGCCTTCTCTCGCTGTAATTGTGTGTCATGTGTTAAAGGAATTAGTCAGCCACAATCCTCAGTCCACTAATGACACCGGCCCGTCTGGGAGAGCAAATCACCCAAAACAAAGACCGAGATGCAGCCGATGGCCGGCGGGACTCTGAAAGCATCTACATGACGTATTGTGTTCACGTGTGGAGTCATACCCCCTCGTCAGCCACGAGTTCACCACAAGCAGATGCGTTTTTCTTATAAATTTATTAGCAGCTCCCTTGTGGGTCACCGGTGGGATTATCTCATTTAGCACACTTCCTTAAATCCTTCGTAAACATTTACAATTAATTTGCTGTGCCCACAAAGCTTCTGTTTTACATAAAGCTGATCAAATGAAGTTGTTTGCCACACATCTCCGTTGTCTGCCTGTGGGTGATTTACAGTCTGTCGGCGGAGGCGGAAAGAAAGCCGTCTTTCTAGTGGAAATGACACGGGATACAGCTCTTTCAGGTATTAAAGTGTCTTCCTGCCCATCAGAAAGCAGAAAGACATCCGTGTTATCCAGCCGCCAGCCCCTGCGAAGGCTTTGAACCTGCCAGACGGCTCCATGCCACAGAAACAGCCGATGTGATTTGTATTATAATAATACTTTAATTACTTCAAGCTGGAACGTCTATAACGCATTAAGTCATTGAGCGCAGCCATCGAAGGAGAAGGCGGAGAGATCTTGTTTTGCATAAAGTCTTTAGCTAAGTCCTGCGACCTCGACTTCTTCTGTTTTGATAGCTAATATATCAGCCGAAGAATAATCCGGGCTACATTTCCAGGATATTTTTACAGACGCCGGCCTCAGTGAATGCGTATCATCCACGGGCTCTTTAATGTTTGCAGCAGCTCATTGACGCGCCATGACACAGAATAAAGCACAAAGGCTTGACAGTCCGAGGAGACTTTGCACTGCATGAAGGGATGCTGGTGTCGTTAAAATAGACTGATCTGCAACACTCTCCATGGGCAGCGTCTCATCTGATGCCTGCTCTCACTTCAACTAAGATATCAACACAAAAAAAGCATAATAATATGCTGCGTATGAATATCAGGTTAAGGCTCTTCAATAACACACTGTATGCATACTGAATATTTATTTATAATGGGCATTACTGCAAGAAGGGCTGTGACCTCTGACCTCTACCTCTCACACCATGTGTGCAAATGAAGGTTTGATAACATTAAAATAGAAGATTAGGTTAATCATGTCTGATATTTACTATAGCAGCGGTGCTCAACCAAAGGCCAGGGTCCACTAGGGGGCCAGATGATGGCTTCAAATGATTGAAAATAAAACAAAACAAGGTTAAAAATAGTAAACCATGAACAATATTAATTTACTGGAATTTATTTTAGTTCTTAACAATTCTTTTAATTATTTATTTCACCATATATTCACTCCTAGTTTGTGTAAATGCGTTTTAAAATGCGTAGTTCTGTGATTACAGCAGAAGAATCAGAAATCCCTGGTGCTTCTTCAGTGCTTTCCGTGAGGAGCCTTGGAGTCAGAAAGGTTGTGATCTGCTGCACTGTAGGATTCATGATCATCTCTGGACACCTTCTTCTTGACAAAATCTCTGACTTATCCAAATTGCTGTGATGCTTTTAGAGTTTTTAATTTGTTTGTCATATGCATGGATGAGTGTGCATAATGAAGACCAATTAAAGTGCTTTTGTGGCACGTAAATGCAATCGTGTCAGCTTTAATGTAATAGTGTGTCTCGATGAGGGGGAATCAAACACCAGCATTTCATCTTAATATTCAGAGCTTCTTTCTGATTTTAATTTTCACCAGATATATGTTGTTTCTGCACATTTCCAATCAAGAAGCCCCTCTGCATTAAATTCATGTAGAGTGCATGTGAATCGTGTTTCTGTACATAAACAATATGCTATTTTTAAAACATACAGATAACCTGAGGACTGTAATGACAGGACACATTCACATGTAATGCCAGGAATACATCAGAGTAATTCATTGGTCTTTGATTCTTTGAATGTCTGAATTTGTTCACTATTAATAAAGAGTCTCTTGAAGACCGATCATTAAGGGGAACAGTTCATTCAGAACTTAAAACTGAAATACTCTCAAACGCTTTCTTCTGTGCAACTCAATCAGTTGATGTTGATGAATATCACATTATAACAGAAGTGAATGGTGACCAGAGGCCAAAGAGCAACACAAAAGTCATCTATCCGACTGATGTCAATGGTGCATGCTGATGCAACATTTTAAAGCTCCAGCAGAACTCGAAGCAGACAATAAGAAAGATTCATTTGGCCATTTTTTATTTGCGTCTGCCAAGATCTGAAATTAAATGTTAAATGTTTAATGGGCTAAGAAAAGGGTAGAATTCGTCTTTGCATTGTTCACCAGAGAGAGAGATGATGATGATGATGATGACGGTAGTGGTGGTGAGGGGAAAGAGGAAAAGAAAGGCAATGGAGACTGATAAGAGACAAGACGGATGAAGAGAACTGAAAGAGGCAGGCAGAGGAAGATGGATGAAGATGTGGGGTGTCCTGTAATATCATCATCCCTCTGTCAGCTCTAATAGGCTTTTCCTGCCTCACATCACTCATAAAGATCATTCATTAGATTCAGTCCTGTGTGTCAGTTCAAACCTGTGCAACACCACTGCATTACATACAGTGATCTCACACATTTTATGTTTTATGGCTTCATTCTGGCTTCATTTCAGAAGCGTAATTTTATATTGCTGGCGTGAAATTTTATTTATTATTATTTTATTTTTTTACTGTACAAACTGTATTTTCTACAGCATATACTGTACTTTTTCAATATATTTTCTTAAGACATAAGACAAAATGTTACTTAATGCAGGTCAAAATAATATTTAGGGAACGTTTTACAAATTAATTTCACCGTAAACAAAATACAAATTAGCTATGACCCAGCTAACAAAAATGTTTTCAGAACATCATGCTAATGTTTCCATTTCAAAATGTTTGATGTATGATTATGTGAACATTAAGGGAATATTCCATTTCAACATTTTCCAAACATTATGCCAAAGATTACTTTTAAATGTTCACTGAATGTCCTGAAACAATAACAACATTAAAAAAAATGTTAGATGAATGATGTATAAACATAAATTTGGTGCTAATGTTTTGAGAACATTTATAAAAACCAGATAACTTTGAACAAATATTCTAGTAACATTACTGGAAGAACATTTGTTCATAACTTTGAGAGAAACTTGTCAGAACCTTTACCAAACTTCTCTACTGAATGAGAATAGGAAGTCTTATTTGCTTCTGGACAAACTGAACATAACAGATTCAATTAGACTAATATAAAAACATTACAAATAGTTGCTGCTCAGGTTCTGCTTCTAGTTTAGGGACAAAACGGAGCTAAATGTGCATGTCCTCAATTGGAAATTGTGTCTCTCTGTGTGTGTAAACACAAAGCTAAGCATATGAACATACAGGCTGATGATATACAGGGCCATGTGTGTGTGTGTGTGTGTGTGTGTGTGTGTGTAAACAGAACTGATGATGTACAGGGCCGTGTGTGTGTTTGAAGTGGGCGATACAGTAACGGATACAGCGAGGAGCTGTCTGTCATCAGGCGTCTGCTAACGTGATGTCAGACAGACAGGCAGAGACGGAGGTCTAGCAGCTGGCAGAGCCGTCAGGAAACACACTGGCAACAGTGTCAACATCCACTAAAGCATCAACACCAGCAACACCAAACAAACACAGCAGCTGTGCTGGCGCTGGAGCGCGGCTCATTCATGAGGTGAGTACACACACCTGAATACGAGCGCGCCTTCAATGCTCAGAGCGGCAGGTGTAAACGGACACACTGAAAAGAGTTACTCTGTTTACCACACTTATCACTTTTATGATTGTTACTGCAACAATAACAGCAGTATCCCCATAGACTGCAAGACAATGGACAGAAATAACTCAAAAGAGACGCAAAAGAGATGCAAATTTTAAGAGGGTCAAGTTACACTGAAATACAGCAAAGCCATTAACAAATCTAAAAAAACATGCTTTTGTCTTGTCAGGTAGCAAACAGAAAAGTGCAAATGTCATACACTGTAAAAAAAAACTGTAAAAAAACAGAGATTTTCCAACAGTAAAGCACTGTTATTCAAAAATACAGTTGAATACTGTGAATGCAAACCGTTTTTGGAAAAAAAACTTTTAATCGCAAACTGCTGTTTAATTCAACGGTACAGAACAGTATTTTTTAAGTCTAGTCACGTGTCCAAAGCTGTTTCGAATGCTCACAACTCCTCAGAAGAGAAACCTGCAGGTCTAATCTGAGCAAGATCATCAAATCTAGCCTCATCTTTTCACCTGGTGTACGTAAATATTGCAGAACGAAGGATAAAGAGTTTTAGAACACAACAATTTTGAGGTTTGTCCCGAGTCGACTATGAACTGAACGGCTGAAGCTGAACTGGTCGAGATAAACGGCATTCCCGCACTGGGTTTTCCCTCCTTGCTTGAGGTAAATGCAATTTTATCATTTTCAATGTTACACTGTACTAACCTTTATTATATTATTTGCTAATAACAAATCGATTTTTCTGAGTATTATGTACTGAATTAGCAACATGTTAGCTACGTTTGCATTCGACGTAAGTTTAGTTTATTTTAGCTCAAAGAGGGCTTGTGTTAAACTAGCATGGTTATTTTGCCGTTGATATTTGCTGACTGCATTATAAAATGTTAATCTGCAATATTTGCAATAAAACCTGCAGCAATTCCTTTACGCATGTCAGGCACATGCGGATGCATAGTTTTTTGCCTAATGCAACGTTTAAGTGCGGTTTCCCTCAGTGCACAAGAGTTTTTTCAAAATTTTCAGCCTTTAAGTGTCACACATATGGTCATAAATTTGGAAAGAATAAGACTAAACTGCATAAAACTGATGATTTAACGTGTCACGTTGACTTTTGTAGCTCGAAGTGTGAGGATATCCGGGGTCTAATCTTACACCTGAAAAACCACATTACTGAAGGTAAGACTGTTACATGCCCATTCAGAAAATGTAACCAAAAATTTACTGTCAAGTCTACATTCACATCACATGTCTCAAGAAAGCATAAACATTGTTCTAATGAAAGTCTACTTGACTCAGTTGCAAATCCTGCCAGTACTAGTGATGGTAATAATACAAGTTGTGATATGCAAACTGACGATTTCTGTCCTGAAGAAATGGATGTGTTCCCAGAAAAGGAAGATGAAGGAGAATTTATAAGACATTTGGCCTTGTTTTATCTGAAACTTCAATCTAAATTGCTCCTTCCATCTTCTACTATTCAAACCATCATTGAACACTATCAGGAAATACATGACATAAATCAGTCACATCTAATTTCCAAACTTGTGGATAAATTGACATTGCTTGGACTAACTAAAGATGACATAAACACTGTGATTGATACCATGAAAAGTGAGGATCTCCACAGGGCTTGTAATACTCATGCACTTAAATCTGACCATAAGAGAAAAAAATTTTTCAAAAATAACTTTAGTTATGTAGAGCCCGAATCCATTTGTCTTGGTAAAAATGAGTCGGGCAACGAATGTTTTGTGCAATATATTCCTGTGAAAAACACGATTGTGTCCCTTTTGTCCTCAGAGTCAGTGAGAGACCAGCTACAGCAAATACAAACTAGAGTCCAGACTGATAATATTTTTCAGGATTTGTGGGATGGCACAAACATTAAAAAGAACTTACTACTCAAGCACACAACATCTTCAATTGGCATAATCCTTTATCAGGATGCCTTTGAAGTAGTAAACCCCCTAGGGTCAGGGAGGAAAAAGCACAAGATTTTAGCCATGTATCTGACACTTGCAAACATTTTACCACACAACAGATTGAGTCTTGATCAGATGCAACTTGTACTGTTATGTCGAGAACAAGACTATAAGCATTTTGGACAGAATCTAGTGTTTGGCTCTCTGGTGAAAGATTTAAAGGATTTTGAGACAAATGGAGTAATACTGCCAGATGGCCAGCTCTGCAAAGGAACCCTTTATGCAATTTCAGGTGACAATTTGGGTTCACACAATATTGGGGGCTTCACTGAAAATTTTAGCAGAAGCTCATATTTTTGCAGGTATTGTGAGATTAATCGGGAAGCATTTCTGGCAGACCCTCTGGCCAAGGGCCCTGACCGCACACCACAGTCATTTCAGAAACATGTTGAGGATCTGAGTTGTAACGTAGAATCACGTGACTGTGGTGGTGTTAAATTTGACTCCATCTTCAATGAGCTCACATATTTTCATGTATGTCAGCCCGGATTACCTCCTTGCCTTGGTCATGACCTTTTTGAGGGCGTTGTCTCAACTGATTTGGTGTTATACCTCAACCACCTTGTGTCAAAAGAGAAAAACTTTACTTATGTTCAGTTGAATCGGCGCATAAATCAATTTAAATATCTAGGCAATGATGCTAACAACAAACCTTCTGAGGTGAACCCAGGGGCTGGAAAACTCTCCGGACATGCAGTTCAAAATTGGTGTTTCCTGCGAATGTTGCCAGTGTTAATTGGTGATAAAATAAAATGTCCTGAAGATAGTGTAGCATGGCAACTTATCTTACAGCTGAGAGAAATTGTAGAGCTTGTTTGTGCACCAGCAATTTCCACAGGTCAGGTAGCCTATTTACGAGTTCTGATAGATGAATATTTGCATACCAGAACACAGAGTTTTGGGGAACATCCACTTAAGCCTAAGCATCACTACCTAAATCATTATCCAGAACTTATCATTCAGTTTGGGCCACTCATCCGTTTATGCACATTAAGGTTTGAAAGTAAGCATACTTACTTCAAACAATGTGCAAGGAAGCTTCATAACTTCAAAAACCTCTGCAAAACTCTTGCTGAAAGACATCAACTTTTACAATCTTTTCTAAGTACTGGGTCACTGTTCCCACCCTCTGTAGTAGTAGAGAAGGGAACTGAATTCATTGCTGGAGACTACAATGCCAAGATAATACAGTCAGTTGGTCATCTGAACTTTGATCCTCTTCATACACTTATAAGTCATAGTGTGACTGTAAAAGGGACAACTTATAAGAGCAACATGTTTGTGGTGATAGGCCATAATGATGACGGACTTATAGTAGGACAAATCAAAAAGGCTATCATTCATAACAATTCAGCTGTGTATTTTATCACTGAGGTATACCAGGCTGTTCGTCAACCTTACAGTAACAGTTATTGCACTACACCAATGCAGGAGGCCTATTACTGTGTCAGTCAATCAGAGCTTCTTGATTATTACCCACTGCCTAAATATTCAGTTTGTGGCATGTCTTTGGTAACTCTTCACCACTCTGTCCCCACATTTTAGATTCCTTTCCTACATGTCAATCCATAACGAGATAAAGGCTATCATCCTCAGGGCTTTGCCCAGTCTGACTGAGGAGATTCGAGAACATGTCATCACTTCACTTGAACGCTCAGGTGTGGAATCTATAGAAGACCTCGTATATGTACAACAGGAAGATCTCAAAGATGTCCTGCCTATTATACAGCAAAGGAAACTTTTGGAGGCATTCAAACTTGGTAAGGTTTTGTTTCTATTTGTAATAATTATTATTATTAATTGTTTTGTTTTACATGTATATGCTTTTTATTGTCAAAGGGATGCTAACCATTGATTTTCTATCATTCAATTTTCATTGTTATATTGAAAAAAAAAAATTAACCTACATCTTGGTAAGAAATTGGATTAGCTTTTAAAAAATTGTATTTTAATTGTATGTGTTTCAGAAACTACAAAAGTCACACTTGATCTCCAAATATTGCCAGATGAGTCAACAGATACAAGTATGTCTTCACTCTCCAGTCCACAGCCTTGCACATCTTCAAGCTCAAGCTCTTCACGAGCATCAACACCTTGTACTTTAAGCAAGGCAAGCCAATCACCCAACATATCCAGTAAGTGGTATGAAAATTTTGAGATTCCTTGGGATAAAATGCCTGTGGAAGTGCAGTCAGCTATTGCCAACAGCAAGCGCCCTGCTCCTGACAAGCGACGCCAGATGATACGTATCCTAGCTGATGAAATCAGGAAATGTGAGAATAACCCCACACGCAATGAATGTCTCATCATCTGCCGCAACATTGTTAAGCATTTCCCCAACAGTTTTGCAGATATGACACCAAGCGGTGTCATCATTGGTAGTGGATGTACTTCACTGCTTTGTCAATTAAAAACAAGAATTGAGAACATGAACCGTGCAGGGACAAAGAACAGACTCCGAACTTCAAAAGTGCCTGGACAACAGCATCAGAGGCCAAGTGATTCTTATGGATGCACACAATTTAACCCTGAACTGCCACCAGAAGAAACATATGAAACACTGGAGCAGAAGAGGCAACAGTTGGAGACCATTTATAGACAAGAAGGTATTCGCAGTGGTGAGAAGGGGGAAGTGATTAACCTTATGAAAACAACATTCTGTCTTCAGCGTAGACACATAAATCAGGCTCCATCACCGTCCATCGAAGATATGAGAATCCAGTGGCCTTACCTTTTTACACAAAGAGGTATCTTCATTCACTTCGAGTTACTAACTGACATTAACGTGTTACGTGTCTTGGACCTATCCATTAAGGAATGTGGACAGGGAATCAGGAAGTACCTGCAGACCAAATCAAAGAACAAAGATGTGCAGTCTATCGTCACCCAGGATGAAGATGGAGAGTTGACTCTAATACAGCTGCTGATGGCCTACTTCGATGAAGGGATAGAGGGACTAATACTCCGTGCTGATGTATGTTTGTTTACATTTACATAATACTTGCTATTACTGGGTTTGTTATTCTGTCATGTATAATTTTTATACAATTGTCTGTGTTCTGCAGATATCTGCCACGGCAGCAGATGTTGAGAGCACTCTGACCATCCCCGCCTCTCCACGACTGATACTGCTGTGTAAGTGTCAGATAAGCAAGGTTCTCACATCAGTCTACCTCATCAACATTGTTTTAGCCATCCCAGGCCATGACAACTTCTGATCTGCAAAAAATGTATTTAATTTACAATGAATAAAGTACTGATGACCATATTAGACACTGTTTTAGCTGCAATTTGTTGTCTTTATCAGTTGCCGGTGATGAAGCCACAATTGGAGGATGGATGATCACCATCGAAAATCATGTAATCTGTGAAGGTGTCGACCAAAGCATCATCACAGGGCTAGCTGCAGTTTTCTCTACTTACTACATCTTTAATCTACAGTACCAAGAAGAAGCTTCAAGGACCCTGGAGTTTGTACAAAGGTAAATATTGTTTTGGTATTGTGCCTTATTTCCCAGATCTGTTAAGAGCTTGTCATTTAAATGGCTAGTTCACTTTGAAATTAAATGTTGATGTGTTTTACCCCAAGGGCATCCAAGATGTAGGTGTCTTTGTTTCCGCAGTAGTTTCAATTTTGATGTTTTTAGGTCCAACCGTTCTTGTCTGTCAGTCATATAATACATGCCTATGGTCACCTCATAAAAGAAAATACACAGATTCAAATTAAACCGTAAGTACACATTTATGAATTAAGACACGAAACGAGCGGTTTGTGTGAGAAAACCAACAGTATTTATATCATTTTTTACCTCTTGAAAAACATAATGTCCATGTTGCAGTGAACGAGCTTCTTTGTGATTTGCGCGTACTGGCTTGTTGATGCGCCGGCGCGACTCCTGGCTGTATGTGCCTCTCGCGCGAGCATACGCAATTCTTTTCTTTTTAAACATCCCTAAACATATATTTTTTTAAAAAACATTTCTTGTTTAAAACATCCCGGATAAGCCGAACGCGCTCACACACCAAGAAGCTCATGCCCTCAACATGGATATGATGTTTTTCAAGAGGTAAAAAACTATATAAATACTGTTGGTTTTCTCACACAAACCGCTCGTTTCATGTCTTAGGTCATCAATGTGTACTTACGATGTGGAATTGTTTAATTTGGACTGTTTAATTTGAACCTGTGTATTTTCTTTTATGAGGTGACCATAGGCATGCATTATATGACTGACAGACAAGAACGGCTGGACCTAAAAACATCCAAATTGAAACTACTGTGGAAACAAAGACACCTACATCTTGGATGCCCTTGGGGTAAGCTAAAACATATCAAAATTTAATTTCAAAGTGAATTAGCCCTTTAATATAAATTGTGCAATGATTTAACAGAAAGCAGAGAACTGTCAATAACATAAACCATGCACCACCATAATTTAATGTTTGTTCTCATACATATTATGTTTGGAAAAAATATATTATCCATATTTAATACAAGTCTCTTTTATTTATGTAGTGCTTTATCAATACACATTGTTACACTCATATGGCAGAAATGTCCAAAATACAAATCATGCAGTTAGTTCATGCACATGTTGTGTGCACTTAATGTAAAATAATAAAGATATTAAATTAGTAGTTACATTACAGTTGAGAAAAAATATGTCAGTTTCATTTGATTCCGAGGTGGCTTTTTACATCCGTCACAGGTGTCAGTCAGGACTCTGAAATGAGATCATTCTTTCATAATGAATATACACAGAGGTTATTATCATGAGTAAACCTCTTCGAATAGTCTTATATAAAATTCATCATGACTTACCAAGCCTAATATATGTTATTTCTACATTGCTTTTTAGGCGCTTCATTGGTTTGAATCCAGAGAGAGGGACAAAGGCCAGCCAGGTGAAGGTGATCTCCAAAAAGACGGGGAAACTTGTCCATAAAAAGACTGCAACTGTGAATGTCCACGTAGCCAACCTGATAAAAAATCTTTTGGACTTTGAGTGGGGTTTTGTGCAGTAATACAAAGCCAGTACAGCTGATGTTCAACATCCTGTTTCAGAGCTGAAGTCGCTGCTGTGCTCTGCAGTTGAGTGTTAATGCAAAGTCAGTACATTGTTCTGCATTTGAGTGTTCAGTTGAAGTCAGTGCAGTATTCTGCGATTGAGTGTTAATGCAAAGTCAGTACATTGTTCTGCATTTGAGTGTTCAGTTGAAGTCAGTGCAGTATTCTGCGATTGAGTGTTAATGCAAAGTCAGTACATTGTTCTGCATTTGAGTGTTCAGTTGAAGTCAGTGCAGTATTCTGCGATTGAGTGTTAATGCAAAGTCAGTGCAGTGTTCTGCTGTTGAATTCTTATGTGAAATCTGAAATGACAGCACTTTTTGCAACAACATATTTAAATTCACAGGATTTCAGTATGCTGCTCTTCAGTGTGCATGTACATTGCAGAAAAAAGTATTGCTGTTTTACAGTACATGTTCAGAGAATTGTATTTTGTCCATTATTTTAATGTCCACATATTTGTTAAGTGGAAACAATGTTAAATGTATTTTATATATTGGCTTTAATAAAAGTCCAAAGTTTTAAGGCCATCTTTTGTGTTTAAGAAATTTTCTTTTTAGAATACAAATTTTAAATCATAAATAACAAACATTTTTAATATAAACTAATACATAAAAAACTGTATAATACCAACCAATAAATTACAGTATTACACTGTACATAATATTTTTTTTACAGTTCAGTACTGTAATATATTTTACAGTAATAAACTGTCATTCCATATTACAGTACATGCACTGTAAAATTACAGCTCAAAGCCGGAAAATTTAGCTGCCAGCTGTTTACTGTAAATTAACAGGATTTTTTTTTTACAGTGTACAAGATCATAAGCCGCTACAAAACATGACCCAAAACCAAGAGCATAACCATGACTTAAACGTTTAGTTAAGACAAGACCCTACCCAAAAAAAAAAAAAAGAAAATTCATACACTGCTAAATTTTGGTCTGTTCTGCTTCTAGAGCACATCTACTTTCAGACTATTGAAAGAAAAACAAAACCACTTTAATTTGTTTATTTTTATCGCTCTTTATCCATTTGCATTTGTAGATTTAAATTTTAATCCATTTATTAAAAAAAAAAAATTTCTTAAATACACCAGACTAGTTTTATTCCTCTCTGTATTCTTGAAGTTTGTTAATATTTCACTCACACTGATTTATGCAATATTTTACTCCTAAGAACATGGTGAAAATGTTTGTTTTCTGTCTGATGACACTATTGTCTGATTTATGGAGTGATAAAAAGAGAAATCCAAAATCCCCAATATGGCAACAAAATGAAACAAGAATTATGAACCTGACTTTATCCAATGTTCTTATTTATATTCTGATGCAAATTACCACCTACCTAATTAGAAAATCCTTAATTTTCATATTTAAACAACATTTCAGAAAATATAATACAAAACAAGTAGTAATACATACTAGCTAAAATATTACACAATTCACCTGTGATTCCATCCATTTAAGTTATAATTTTAAACGTATACACATTTACTCTTAACCATTTACCTAATATGACAAAAACGGCTCTTTTACAGTTTTTTTTTTCAACTGCATACATTTTCAGAACTTTGCCTCTCTTTTTCCAAACTTTACACAGAAATCCGAGAACTGCACACACAATGCAAAATACCCCACATCTCTTGCAAAATGAAGCACTGCATTCAAAAATCCATATTATTATATTTTTTTGGATATACAGGTCCTTCTCAAAAATTTAGCATATTGTGATAAAGTTCATTATTTTCCATAATGTAATGATAAAAAATAAACTTTCATATATTTTAGATTCATTGCACACCAACTGAAATATTTCACGTCTTTTATTGTTTTAATACTGATGATTTTGCCATACAGCTCATGAAAACCCAAAATCTCAAAAAATTAGCATATCATGAAAAGGTTCTCTAAACAAGCTATTAACCTAATCATCTGAATCAACTAATTAACTCTAAACACCTGCAAAAGATTCCTGAGGCTTTTAAAAACTCCCAGCCTGGTTCATTAATCAAAAACCCGCAATCATGGGTAAGACTGCTGACCAGAAGGCCATCATTGACACCCTCAAGCAAGAGGGTAAGACACAGAAAGAAATTTCTGAACGAACAGGCTGTTCCCAGAGTGCTGTATCAAGGCACCTCAGTGGGAAGTCTGTGGGAAGAAAAAAGTGTGGCAAAAAACGCTGCACAACGAGAAGAGGTGATGGGACCCTGAGGAAGATTGTGGAGAAGGACCGATTCCAGACCTTGGGGGACCTGCGGAAGCAGTGGACTGAGTCTGGAGTAGAAACATTCAGAGCCACCGTGCACAGGCATGTGCAGGAAAATGGGCTACAGGTGCCGCATTCCCCAGGTCAAGCCACTTTTGAACCAGAAACAGCGGCAGAAGCGCCTGACCTGGGTTACAGAGAAGCAGCACTGGACTTTTGGACAAATTTTGCATGTCATTCGGAAATCAAGGTGCCAGAGTCTGGAGGAAGACTGGGGAGAAGGAAATGCCAAAATACCTGAAGTCCAGTGTCAAGTACTCACAGTCAGTGATGGTCTGGGGTGCCATGTCAGCTGCTGGTGTTGGTCCACTGTGTTTTATCAAGGGCAGGGTCAATGCAGCTAGCTATCAGGAGATTTTGGAGCACTTCATGCTTCCATCTGCTGAAAAGCATTATGGAGATGAAGATTTCGTTTTTCAGCACGACCTGGCACCTGCTCACAGTGCCAAAACCATTGGTAAATGGTTTACTGACCATGGTATTACTGTGCTCAATTGGCCTGCCAACTCTCCTGACCTGAACCCCATAGAGAATCTGTGGGATATTGTGAAGAGAAAGTTGAGAGACGCAAGACCCAACACTCTGGATGAGCTTAAGGTCGCTATCGAAGCATCCTGGGCCTCCATAACACCTCAGCAGTGCCACAGGCTGATTGCCTCCATGCCACGCCGCATTGAAGCAGTAATTTCTGCAAAAGGATTCCCGACCAAGTATTGAGTGCATAACTGAACATAATTATTTGAAGGTTGACTTTTTTTGTATTAAAAACACTTTTCTTTTATTGGTCGGATGAAATATGCTAATTTTTTGAGACAGGCATTTTGGGTTTTCATGAGCTGTATGCCAAAATCATCAGTATTAAAACAATAAAAGACCTGAAATATTTCAGTTGGTGTGCAATGAATCTAAAATATATGAAAGTTTAATTTTTATCATTACATTATGGAAAATAATGAACTTTATCACAATATGCACATTTTTTGAGAAGGACCTGTATATATATATATATATATATATATATATATATATATATACAGACCAAAAATTTGAACACACCTTCTCATTCAAAGAGTTTTCTTTATTTTCATGACTTTGAAAATTGTAGATTCACACTGAAGGCATCAAAACTATGAATTAACACATGTGGAATTAAATTTGGAATTATATACATAACAAAAAAGTGTGAAACAACTAAAAATATGTCATATTCTAGGTTCTTCAAAGTAGCCACCTTTTGCTTTTGATTACTGCTTTGCACACTCTTGGCATTCTCTTGATGAGCTTCAAGAGGTAGTCACCTGAAATGGTCTTCCAACAGTCTTGAAGGAGTTCCCCGAGAAATGCTTAGCACTTGTTGGCCCTTTTGCCTTCTGTCTGCGGTCCAGCTCTCCCCTAAACCATCTCGATTGGGTTCAGGTCCGGTTACTGTGGAGGCCAGGTCATCTGGCGCAGCACCCCATCACTCTCCTTCTTGGTCAAATAGCCCTTGATGCCTTCAGTGTGACTCTACCATTTTCATAGTCATGAAAATAAAGAAAACTCTTTGAAGGAGAAGGTGTGTCCAAACTTTTGGTCTGTACGGTATATATATACATTGTATATATATATATATATCGCCACAGGATTATCAGGTTTCTTCTCCTTCACCAATGAATCTACGCTTAATGCTGATCCGAAGCCTGCTTGCCATTGACACGACTTCGCAGCTGGAACTGGGACCTCTCAGCACAGCTGACCTGCTTCAACGCCGCCTCAGCGACGCAGCAGTTCCAGTCTTACTAAAAGAGCTTGGCGTTGTTGCAAATGCCACACCGTTACTGTGATTCGTGCAGGTCTCCCCTGCACGCCGTTGACGGCCACACAGAGTGCATTTCCTGCTTGGGAAGCTGCACTCATGGGAAATAAGTGTTCTCACTGTGAACTTCAGTCTCACCTCTCCTCGCTTGCGGATAACTTTCTTTTCAGAGAGTGGCTCTGCCCTTCTTGCCCTCCCATTTTCTTCCTCCCAGGGACCTGTGAGATAAAAACAGTGGGGCAGAGGACTCGAGCGTCCAGCTGCAAGTGAGCTCACATCTGCCCAGATCCCGTGTGCCTCGCCCCAGAGAGAGACTTCTCCCGTCCTTTTCTCCCAGTGTGACCAACATCCCTCTGCCGGCGTGAACGATCTGGTCTCATTTGGGGGAAGTGAGGATGAGCTGCTTGATGTCAGCCTCAGATGCAGAGGAGCTATTGGGCTCTGTGACCGACCCCACCCCCTTGCCGTCATCCATGCCCAGAGCCGCCAAAGACAGGATGGATGCCAAGCTCCAGTCTCTCCCAAGAGTCTCTTCAGACCGGTAGTTGAAGGATTTGCCAAGCACTTCACGTAAGCACAGAAATCATCCAAAGGTAACATTTCCTGCTAAAGTGCTCCAGCTCCGCTGCTACCTCTAGTTGCCCTAAGTCTATGCCATTTCAGCGGCCCATGAAGCCAGCACCTGCCGCCTCCACCGTTCAGCCCGCTAAGGCTCAGCAGACATGAGGATGCTCCGACTTGGCCAGATGCTAACCTCATCCTAAGTGCCTAAGATTGTGTTGGACCAGGCACCTCAGGTGTCTTCCTGATCTGCAGGACAGGAAGAAGATGGGGGCAGATCTCGCTACAGTTGGACTGCTTCCCAAGCAGCTTCTCTTAGACGTCCTGACACCCCTTTCAACTCTGGGTACAGAGGAAAATGTGTTTGTTGCAAGCAATGGGTCTGTTCAAGTGTCCAAGCAATCAGCCACTGTTATAGTGGGGAAAAATAAAAGTCAAATATTTCCAAAAAGAAATAAAAAAATTTCCTTTTTCTCCATTTCTCACGAGTGTTCTTCTCCCATGCTCCCATGTCAGTCAAGTTAATCCAACCCCTCGCCACTCGGGCAGAGGCCTGGCAGGCCATCCCCATAGTGTTGAGATTGGTAATGGGGATAATAAAACAAGGACATTCACTCCAATTCACTTGAAGACCCCCACACTTCAGCTGCATGGTCCTCAGCTTAGTGCAAAGCAAGGACGCTCACATGCTGGTAAAAGGAGCTGTAGAAATGGTTCCTCCAGCTCAGAGCGAGTCGTGCATCTACAGCCGTTACGTCCTCATCCCCAAAAAAGATGGTGGCCTCCAACCCATCCTCAATCTCAGAAACCTGAATCACGCCCTCATGAAAAGTTCATTCAGGATGACTATGCTGAAATCCTTGCACAAATTCACTCAGGAGACTGGTTCTTTTCTTTGGACCTGAAGGATGCATACTTTCACATCCAGATTGCCCCCCGTCACAGACGATTCTTGAGATTCGCTTTCGAGGGAGTGGCTTATCAATACTCTGTCCTTCCCTTTAGGCTGTCCTCGGCCCCCCCCACACTTTTACAAAGTGCATGGACATGGCTCTCTCCTCTCTGAGACAGATGGGAATCCGCATTCTCAACTACCTCAACTACTGGCTCATTCTGGCCCAGTCGGAAGCAGAACTGGTATTAAACAGGACCCTCCTCCTCAGCCACCTAGAGCGCCTGGGACTCAGGGTCATTTTTGCCAAGAGAACATTGTTCCCCAGCCCATCGAATATCATTCCTGGGAACAATTTTCGACTCAGCTCAAATGAGAGCTGTTGTCACGCCAGAATGGTCTTTGGCCATACGGAGACTGGCGGCCTCCTTCGAGATTGGTACCACTCACCTTTTCAAAAGGCTTCAGAGGATGCTGGGCTTCATGGCTCCAGCATAGCTTCGCACGTGCCCCCTTCAGCACTGGCGTGACCATGGGGATGGTTTAAAGAAGTACAGTTGTCACACAGATGCCTTCAACACAGGTTGGGGGGGGGGGGGGTGCTGTTCAAGGATATACCGACTTTCTGCCACTGGTCAAAATCAATTGCTTGGAAATGCTAGCAGTATGTCGAGCCTGTCAGTTCTTCCTCTCAGTCCTAAAGGGGCACCCTGTGCTAATCCGATCAGCCAACATGACGGTGGTGTCTTACATAAATTGCAGATGAGTTATGTAGCGGCTATAGTGGCCTCTCATGCCCTTATTGTGGGCTAATCGGTGGGCAGAAACAACTTGTTATCTGCTTCTTGAGAGGCGCCAGGAGGCTCAATCTGCCTCTCCCCCTAACCATCCCTGTGCTGAGAGCCCTGAAAGGCCCCCCTTTTGAACCGCTACAGTCTAGCAACATTCAGTCACTGTTGCTGAAGACTGCTCTACTTCTGGCACTAGCAATGGTAAAGCAAATAGGGGACGTGCAGGGGCTCTCTATTAGTCCTGCCTGGAATTTGGACCTAATGACTCTAAGGTCGTCTAAAAATAAGGCATGTTTAAGTACCCAAGGTGCTGTTCACTCCATTCAGAACACAAGTCTCTCAGGGAACCGAGGTTAAGTTAGTAACCGAGTAAGTTTTAAATCTTTATTTTACACTGACATCATGTTTCTTTATGTTTGGTGAGAGGAATGAATAAAGCTTGATGAATGCAGTCCATACTGTGTAAAACTGAGATCATGTACATCATGGCATCTACATGTTCGATTTTTGGGAATTAATAAAATGTAATGATTTTTTTTTTAAATGGGTCAATAATTATTTTGCACTGTGTAAATATTTTTGGATAAAAGCATGCCATTTGTGCCAGTAAAAACCGTGTTCGGACACCAAAAGACACCATATTAACACACAAAATAAAAACACAATGTGTTTTACTGAGGTTTAGTCTGGACCTTGACCTCTCAGATTCAGTGCTAACTCATGACGGGCGATATCTGATATCTGCAGCTCCAGCTCAGGTCAACATTACACCCCACAGGTCAGCAAATCCACACTTATACACTTCCTTTGACCTACTGTGCAAACACACACCTGTCAGTGTTCTGCACACAGGTACGACGAGAGCCAATCGCCCCTCGACATCTTCTCGATCCCGCGCAACTGAAGCAGATTTACTACAGTAGAAGAAAACACTAGATACAATACTGTATCTCTCCCAGGGTTATCATAGTTACCTTAAACTAAAACAAAACTGAAGTCAAAAGTATAAAATACATTTTCGTTGCTTAAAATAAAATATATACATATTAAAAACTTTTTTCAGCTAGTTTCAAAGGGAACATTTCTATTTTTAATCTAGTTTAACTTATGTATTAATTAATAAAACCTGTGCCTCTTTGTGCCCTGCGTGTTCAAAGAGATGTGAGTCTGAATCAGTCATTATCTACATGTGGTCAGTGTAAATACAGCCTGCAAGATAATCTGAAACAACAGAAAGTCTTGTAACTGATAAAGGTTTGTCAAGGTTAGTGTTCATTAAGAGAACAAATATCAGTGAGATCAGATCATAATCTCTGGAAATATACTCTCTTCATCTTTGTTTCTTAAACCAATTACACCTTAAACCAGTTACACAAGTAACACCAGCAACAAACATCTGCAATTGAAGCGCCGCTGATTGTTAGTTCATTCTTCAGATGGGTCAGTGACCTTGAGACTTTATCTGCACTTCTGGAGAAAGTGCCGGATGATTGGCAGGTTAATTTGTGATGCTATAAGCTGATATTCTTGGCTTGCTTAATGCTCTTTGCTGCAGATAAGTCTGCTTAATATGAAGACTGTCATAATTCATCCGCTTCTCAGGAACGTTTGTGACAGAGAACTCATCAATCAAAGGAGCTGTCCAAAGTCACATCATCCACTGGCTGTTTGGATGACTTTTTTTCCCTTCTTTTCTTGACCGTGTGTTTTGCTCTTGATGAGTTTACGCTGAGACGTCCAGTTCCCGTCCTTCAAGCATCAGCTTTTTTCTGTGTAAATTAACACACTCAGTGGTGAACTGGATTCCAATTTAGATCTGGAGCCGAGTGTGCAAATTAGCCATGTTTTTTAATTAAGCGCATCTCTCAGCATTAGCCAGAGTACCAGTGTTCGGCATAGTGCAGGTGCAAATTTATTCTCGCTGGAAGCCTGGCGATGTCCGCCCTGTGGACGCAGCCTAATCAGACCCCAGCGGGGGAAAGTCACACCGAGAGCTTCTGCTGAGAGCGGACAGAAATTATTCCTCATTTAAGGATCTGCTTTATAACAGTTCCATTAAAAGTTGCCACCGTGCAGATGAGCGCGGTGATTGATGAAGAGCGATCTCACCCACCGGACACCTGACAGACAGTCCAGCTCCATTAATGAGTCGTCTTGTCTGGTGCTGCTCAGTAAATGACTGGAGGTGAGCGCCGACAACTCTGAAGATGCTGCTGTGTATATATTTTTTATATGTGTCATTGAGCTTCTAAAATAGTGAGTGTCTTGTTGCTTGGCCCCTTCAGTTGAGCCACTTTGCATGTGAGTAGCAAGAAAACAGGAAAGCCGTAATAACAGATGCTGATGTTCTGCCATAAATAATCACATGTGAGGTGACTTCAGTCTCAGACTCAGCTGAAAACAATGAAAAGAAAGTCAAAACAGTCAGTGCCAGTGTCCATTCATGTCCTCATCCAAAGTAAAAATGATCAAAAAAAGGGATGCATGCATTTGTGTGTTCACCAATTTTATGCTCATATATAAAGATTTCTATATTTGCACTGCACATTCATGTAATTTCAGCTGACTGACATTTATATTTCCTTCAGTTTTCTGTAGCTAATGGACCAGTAATTCAATGCATGTTAGTTAGCATCAGTATATGAAGTAGCTATATAGCTAGATATCTGGCTAACTATCATTCCCTGACAGATTTCAGCATGTTGCATCAAAATATACATTGTATAGGATTCATGATGTATTCTCGTGGAAACCAGATAGGATCTTTTGTTATTATTTGATGACATTAGTTATTTACATTAGTATTCATGAACTAACTATAAATAATACTTTATATTAAATGTGATGTTATTAAATGTGTTATATTTTAACATATGCTATTAATCTAAAAATCCTTGAATTGAATATTATTAATACTGTCGGCTCTTTGACTAATTGCTAAGGGGTAAACTAAGGGGAATATATTCTAATATTATGTGGTATGTATGACCGAACAACAATCTTATATATTCAAGCAATTTTGCAAAACATGAACTGTGTACTTTTTATAGCCTACACCTATAAAACACACTGGTAATTGTTTCAATTCAAATGCTGGGTTGAAACCTGAACGGTTCTATGTGCGACAAAGTCCGTGTCTGCGGTGCTTAAGATGGTAACGTGGAAAATTGGAGAAAACTAATCAAAGCAGGAGAGATTTTTGAAACTGACTAGAATGTGTGCTTGAGGACATGGATCAAAACAGCATAATCAAAGACAGTAAAATCCTTTCAGTTTGCTGTAATACACAGTTTAATCTTGACTTTCAGTGTTTATTACAGTTTTATGTGTTTTTTTGGTGTGATGGTTTGGCCATAATAGTTTAGCTTCATCAGTGGTTGAAAACATGAACAAATTGAACAAAATCTTACATTTGTTCTTAAACAAGCTCTTGTAATAATTTTATTATTATTATTATTATTATTATTATTATCTGTTGCCTGTGTTGTTACTGTTGCCATATTGTGTGTGATTTTAATTTAAAAACACATGTTGGGTTCATTTAACCCAGCTGTAGGCCTATAATAAATTTCAAACAATATGTGCAGTGTTGAGAATTTGAGACTCGGACTCGAAACCGTATTTTAATGGTCTTGGTCTTGTCATGGACTCGTGTGCATTTTGACTCAGTATTGACTCGGACTCGAACATATTAGGAATCTGACTTATTCCCGAATCCCAATGGAAATATTTCATGATTAATACTGTATGTTAATATTTCTTTAAATTGATATATGATTGTAGGGCCCCATGATTTCCGCGATACAGAAAATGCGGACGGAATCGCAGAATCCAGTCTTAAAAACTGAATTTACAGTTTAACGCGGAATGTCACAGAATTTGTTAAATTTTGAATGAATTAAATCAAAAGTAGGTCATTGCATTTACATCACATCACAATATGGACTAGTATCTGTAAATATTAAGCTGGAAAAGTATATTTAAATATATTTGAATCCTGCGTGTTCTGCGTGTCTGTGTTAATGAATGGCGCAGAAGTGCGACTTCGTTTATTAAAACACACGGAAGCGCGTGTGACGCTCCGGTGATTTCAGCATCTGCCGCCTCACTAAATAAGGATAAACACATGAACAACATCTCAAGAACTGCTCTGAGAGTCACTTCATGAGCATCTGACCGTTTGATTTGAGTAAAACTAACGTCATATCACAAACACAGAACTGTAGAGGTATTTACGGTAACCCGTCAAAATAAAAGTCCGGTTTTATTTAAAGGCAAGTATTTGCCAGAAATGTATTACTATTGTTCAGCAGAATGTATATAGCCTACTACTACTACTAAAATGAAACAAACATTGTTTTTTAAAGAAATAATCACACAACATTTCTTCCATGTTTTATTTTTAATAGTAAATCCCCTGTTTACCGAAAAATGAAGTTTGCTTAATTTTCAATAATTAAAAGAAAAATTAAATGAATGTTTTATGTCTTCATTTGATAACCAGAAAAATTTAAAACACAACAGAATTCCTGAGGGGGAAAAAACATTCATAAGGCTATTTTAAGAAAAACTAAATTTATAAATTAAGTTGTTTTATGCATTTAAATAATTACACATGCTAAAACACAGAAATAGGTAACAATAAAACATATGGTGAAGAAAAAAATCAAATATTTCATAGGGCCCTAAATGTAATTTTTGTTAAACTTTTAATAAATTGTTGTGAAAATGTATTTGTTATGATTTTAATTAATTAGACATGCGTTTTGATTAATAAAATTAAATTTAACCATTAAAAAGGAGTTGACAAAAAATTAAAACAGAAAAAAATGAATTCAGAAAAATTAAATCAGAAAAAACGGAATTTGAAAAAAATAAAGTAAAAAATCAACAAAGAAATCAAACAGATTTCACACGGCCCTATGATTGACACGTTCAATGATTGGTGATTTTCTTGTGACGTGAGATGTTAGTATAACGTTAGTGCAGAGGCAGCAGGACTCAGGTCAGGATGTCTCATGAACTTAACACATTAACTTAAAACGTCTGATACATCATCTATTATTCAGTTTGCATATAAGAGCCACAAAGAGTTTGTGTACAGTAAGAATCTAAAAAAGAAACATTCTGTGATATGTGGCCTTTTTACCCTTAACTGGTAATATTTTCAAACCTATATCAAGTAAATAAAATGCAGTGTACATGCCATGCAAAGTTATTTGGTGATAGTGGGGTTGGGAAGTTGCTTTCATACTGTTTTTCATACTGGACTGTTTTTTTTTTTTTTCTCCAAGAAATCCAATCAAAAAAATTAAAAACTTAAAACTGTGATGAAACAGGATTAGCAAATGATCTATTATACCATATTATGATGCACATCCAAGTAATACTGATTACCAGAAAAATGGAGAGTGGGTTGCAGCGGTTGGTATATCTAAATGCAAGCTTCTGCTGGAATATCCAGTTATGACATTTTGATTAAAAAATTTCAAAACAAATATGCATGGATAAGTAACATGCATAGACAACTTTGTTCTGGATTCCAGAGAATGAACTTTCGCCATCAGAGATCTGCAGCCTCTCTGAGAGCTCAACCATCTCCTGTGATACGAAGCCTCTGATCATTTGCATCTAAAGAAATCCACATACATGTCGTTCCCTCGATCAGCGGCATCAGAGCATTGGCCATGTAATCTATAACTGGCATGCGAGAAGCTTAACAATATGTCGTATGTTCTACACAGGCCTATATTTTATCCTGAAACCCATTTACATCCTGTTAACCATTTCTCAGGGCAGATTAGCGGCTGGTAGAAGGCAGAGCGTTTCCCCAGAGAGAGAGGCTTTGCTGCTGATAAGGCCGGTTATAGGAAAGCAGGATTAGTACATCTGACCAGGGTAAAAACGCCTCTGATTATTCCTGAGAAACGGCTCTATCCTGTCAGCCGCCGCTTGATTAAACACGCAGCGAGGACAGTGAGGCACAGCCGCGGGAGATAACTGCCATTATTTATGCGGCTGGATGGTGGGTAGGGATACTGGGTAGGGTACAATACTGCCGGATCCTGGGGGGTTCATTCCCGATCACATGGACGGATGCTTTATCACCCCCCATCTCACTCTATCACTGCTGCGGCCTGCATCCGATGGAGATGTGCAGGGATACACCCTTCATCTTCCGGATGAACTTCTGACAAGTGAGGAGCTTTATGGAAATATGACGACGTTGATGCTGCTAACACAGAAATGGGATTTGTCGCATTTCACACGGCATGCAGACGCAGAACACACATGCTCTAGTTTTAATATGTGGATTTACATACAAACTTAATTAGATCAAAAACATTATTTGGCTTATTTGTTCTCAGTGCACCAACAATAAAAATTGTCTGAGGCAAAGGATGATCTAATCAGCAAACATTTACTCATTACAGATTGAAATCCTTTTTATATTCAGAAGCCAGTTAATTAATTAGTTGCATTAATGACCCGTTAATGGCTTTGGATGAGGAATTTTAACGAGGCACCTCAATTAAATATTATCTAACTGGCTAATCAATGTTGTTAATTAATTATTCACATGATATTTTGCAGGGAATCGATTTCCCAATACAGCTGAATGAAAGGCGGGATGTATTCGCGTGTGTTCGCAGCTCGACTGTATAGATCTGAGACAAACAGGGATGGTGTTTTATACTGTAGCGAACTCCTCACAATGGCCTTCACATCTGAGTGTAAAACAGATGATCTTAGCAGAACTGGCGTGGCTGTGGTGAAGGCTGGAAGGGCTCCGTCATCGGCTCTCATTAGGCTGCAGGATGGGAGAAGCGGGGGGTATGAGGCAGATGGTGGTGATGGGGCAAGGTCTGAACAGAGAGAGAGAGAGCACATCCTCTACAGGACTCTACCTGAGTACCCACCACAAACCTCCTAAACTACACTGGAGAATATAACTGTATTAAAGTGCAATTGATTTTCTTGTTTTCTGACAAACTATAGTAATGAGTGGTGTTTGTTGAGCAATTTAATAACATTAAACAAAATGATTTATGACTCGTCCCACAGATGCACACTGACAGACTATTGCAGAATACCACAGAGACTTGAGGGTCCAGGCCTCTTTTCACACTAGATACTAACAAAACCACAAGGAAACACCCTAGCAACCACTGGAGCATTCTAGAAACCACCCAGCAATGCCCTACTGTCTGTCCTACAACTAACTGTTCAGAATCCCTTGGCAACCCCATATCGATGCCCTAGTAACCACTAAGCAACTCCCTAGTAACTCTACACGGCACCTTGCAAGCGTTACAAGCATCTAGTAACGCCCAAGTAACCACCCAGACTATCCTACACACCACCTAGCAACACCCTAGCAACCCCTAGAAAACTTTAAAGAGTCTAGCAACACCATTATAACCACCTAGACTATCCTACATGCCACCGACAACACCCTAGCAACCCTCAGAAGACTACCAAGTATCTGTTTACACCCTAGTAAGCACACAGACTATCCTACACGTCACCTAGCAACACCCTAACAACAACATGTGTCAGGAAGCCCAGCCTGTGTTGTTGTGGTTCTCATTAGTGGCGGTTGTTCCTGCTGGCTGTGATTGACATTGTTAATGATTACAAGAGTCTGATGAAGAAAGTCTTGGCGAGATCAAATCATTCTCAGGGCCCAGCAGATTGCATGCTGGGACCTCAAGGAGCCATCGAAATCCAGGATTATGATTTTGCACTTGTTGTTGTGCACAGACAGATCTAGAGCCTCCATGTGAATGCAGCAGGAGGACACTTCTGTTAAGAACTCACATTCAGTAAAGCAGGGCTATTTCAAATGACTTTTTCTTTTTTTTCTTTTCATAAATCCATTTTAAACAGTCACATTTTCTCTGCAGCTAATTGGATCATGCTGGAGGTAATCTCTGCAAATCTGACAGAAGAAAAGAGGTTCTGGCCTTCATCTCCTTCCTCACGATAAGTGAACTAATTCAAGAGTTTTTCCTGTGGGAGAGAAGAGGACGAGAAATAGCCTGTAGCAGACAAAGACTGGAAACAGGGAGGCTGGGACGAGAGCTCGGCTCTGAGCCAGCGGCTAATGAAACATTTGCTCTTTCTTTGAGGGAAATCATAGCGCAATTTACACACATAATGCAACTACAAACACGTTAATAAAAGATAACATACACTAAAGAATAAAAGTCCATTGTCACATTGTCATTTTTTAAGAAGCATGCATGTATTATGTATTTTCCAGTCTTTCAGCAGTCTGTGACCTATGCGGTGGTTTGGCACTCTCTGTTTATTGAAGTGAACGAGGCACTTTTGTCTAAAGTGAAATATGGCTGAATTGCTGCATGTTTGCAGTAAAGTACTGTAAAGGCTCCTGTCATTCACTCGTACTGTTCGCCTCAGTGGGAGCGATGTGGCTCAGCAAACCCCTCATTGTCAAATCTCTGTTTGACAGCGTGTTCGGAGTGAACTGACCGCTGTTTATCCACCCAAACAAACAAATAGCCTGTATTTCTTCAGAGTCATCAAATGGAGTGTGAAAGATTCAGTCTGCTGATAATGGAGCGCAGGGATGCACGTCAAATTCAGACAAATGGACAAATATTATTCAGACTGCCAAACAGACGATCTCAAGTAATTGTCTGTTCTCAGAAAACTATGAAAGCTTATTTTACAATGGTATAAAGAAAAAATGTATAAAGGTAATTGTGAGTTGTTTTTTTTCCTCACAATTTTGAGTTTATATCTCACAGCTCTAACTTTTTAGATATCGCATTTTTTTCCCTCCGATTTCTGAGTTCATATCTCACAATTCTGAGTTTTTATCTTGCAGTTCTACATTTATATCTATCAATTCTTAATTTCCCCTCCCCATAATTCTAAGTTTACATCTTGCATTTATTGCTTGTTTCTTAAGTCAGAGTTTACATCTCACATTTCTTACTCTTTTTTTATTAGAATTCAGTTTACATTTCATCTCACAATTCTTACTTTTTTCTTAGAATTCTTAGCATGAATTTACGTCTCACAATAATTTTTTTGCTCAGAATTCTCTTTACATTTTGCAACTATTACTTTTTCCTCTCAGAATTCTATGTTTACATTTTACAATAATTTTTTAACACTTCAGGTTTTTAAAGTAAGACATCAGTGCAGCACTTTCTCACCTCAGGCCTCACTGGCACAACTGCTGTGGAATCGCTATAAATGCCATGAAGTGCAGCTCATCAACTGCATATCTGATAATATTAAAAATTAAGCACAGTTCTGTGTTCTCAGATTTAAGCACACTGCTTCACTGCTTCAAAGAAGAAACCACATTTCCTCTGAAGGATTTCAGACGGTCTCACCTGCATCAGGTACGGTTCTCCAGCAGACTGTCAGCTCGGATCAGACGCTCGGCGATTCTGAGACATCCGTCCTACAGTATCAATACTGGGATGGCTGAGGAGCCGCACACTCTTACATTTCCTGAGAGTGCAAAGACAATCAAGGACTGACACTCCAGTCACTTCAAGAATCTCTTTCAAGAGCGGCTGACAGCAGCGACGTCTGAGCCATAATAAACAGCTTCAAACAGCTTTGGGTATTCCTGCCTCTGAATGAAAAATTCAAATGGATGGTGAACATCTGAAGCTGCGGACACTCACATTCTCCTTCTGAAAGAACAGGGTTTTTTGTTTGTTTTGCTCTTTAGTGAAAGAAAGTAGGTCTGTTTTTCACACAGAGTTTTTGTTAGCCTACCAAAATCATAGATTATTTGGGAAATCCTTTTCAAAAGATGACAAAAAACTGAGGTCAGAACTTCAAATGTGCAGTTTAATAGACCTACATATGGGTCAAATTTTCAGCAGATGCTTTTTTCGCAAGTGACTTTGTGGTATTTGTATTGTATATATTTATTTGTATATACCAGTCGAAAGTTTGTGAACCATAAGAGTTGTAATGTTTTTAAAGAATTCTCTTCTGCTCACCAAGCCTGCATTTATTTGATCCAAATTACAGCAAAAACAGTAATATTGTGTAATATTATCTTATTTAAAATAACTATTTGATTCTATTTGAATGTATGTTCAAATCTGATGCACAGCTGTATTTTCAGTGTCACATGATCTTCAGAAATCAGAATAATATGATGATTAGCTGTTATTAAAGTGAAGTGACATTCAGCCAAGTATGGTGACCCATACTCAGAATTTGTGCTCTGCATTTAACCCATCCGAAGTGCACACACACAGAGCAGTGAACACACACACACACACTGTGAGCACACACCCGGAGCAGTGGGCAGCCATTTATGCTGCGGCGCCCGGGGAGCAGTTGGGGGTTCAATGCCTTGCTCAAGGGCACCTAAGTCGTGGTATTGAAGGTGGAGAGAGAACTGTACATTCACTCCCCCCACCCACAATTCCTGCCGGCCCGGGACTCGAACTCACAACCCTTCGATTGGGAGTCCGACTCTCTAACCATTAGGCCACGACTTCCCAAATATATATATTGTGTGTGTGTGTGTGTGTGTGTGTGTGTGTGTGTGTGTGTGTGTGTGTGTGTGTGTGTGTGTGTGTGTTGTTGTTGTTGTTATTAACATTTTTCATGATCCTTTGATAAACATAAAGATCATAAGATCAGCATTTATCTGAAATAAAACATGTCTTTAACATTATACACTCTACCATTTAAAAGTTTGGAATCATTATAAGTTAATAAAAAAATATATATATAATGTTAAAAACGATTTGTATTTCAGATGTTCCCTTGATCTTTCTATTCATCAAAGAAAGCAAAAAAAAAATATACTCGGCTGTTTTTAACATAATAATAATAATAATAATAATAATAATAATAATAATAATAATAATAATAATAATATAGATGTATTTGAGCAGAAAATCTGAATATTAGATAGATTTCTGAAGGATCATGTGACTAAAGTAATATGCTAAAAACTTTTGCTTTGAAATCACAGGAATCAAATTACATTTTAAAATATATTCAAATAGAAAAGTTATTAAAGTTTTTAAATATTAGATTATATTATTTATATTTTTATTACTTTTATTATTTTTATCCAAGATCCAAGATGGGATCCAAGATCCAAGATGGCGCCGCACATGGCTGCTTCAGTGCTTGGCTCTCCAGTGTTTGTACTGTTTTTGTTCGTTTTTCCTGTTTTTTGTTTAACAAACACGATCAGTTTCACCAGGGATGAACTGCTGAACATTCGGCAGAACACACCACATGATATTTTTTCCGAAGCAGAATCAACGGGGAAATCGCGCGGCGGCGGGACATGCTTTTACATCAATGAACGGTGGTGTACAGATGTAACTGTATTAAAGAAGATGTTCTGTCCTGATCTAGAAACGCAGTTTATCAACTGCAAGCCGTTCTATTCGCCGCGGGAGTTTCACTCGTTCATTCTGGTTAGTGTTTACATCCCTCCTCAAGCGCAAGTAAGTCTGGCTTTACAGAAACTCGCTGATCAGATCACAGACACAGAACAACAACACCCGGACTCTGTTTTAATCATTCTTGGGGACTTTAATAAAGCCAATCTCTCCCGTGAACTGCCAAAATACAGACAGCATGTTACCTGTCCCACCAGAGACAGTAATATACTGGATCACTGTTACACCACAATAAAGGATGCATATCACTCTGTTCCACGAGCAGCTTTGGGACGTTCTGATCACTGTCTGGTTCATCTTATACCGACCTACAGGCAGAAACTAAAATCTGCTAAACCTGTAGTAAAGACTGTGAAGAGATGGACCAGCGAAACAGAGCAGGATTTACAATCTTGTTTTGACATCACAGACTGGAGCGTTTTTGAAGCTGCTACCGCCGATCTGGACGAACTCACAGAGACCGTAACATCCTATATTAGTTTCTGTGAGGATATATGCATTCCTACCAGGACTTATTTAACATTCAACAATGATAAGCCATGGTTTACAGTAAAACTCAGACACCTTCGTCAGGCCAAAGAGGATGCCTACAGAAATGGGGACAGGGTCTTGTACAATCAGGCCAGGAACACACTGAACAAAGAGATTAGAGCGGCTAAAAAGACCTATGCTAAAAAGTTGGAAGACCAGTTTACTTCCAACGACTCTACTTCAGTTTGGAGAGGACTGAGAGCCATCACAAACTACAAGACACCATCCCCTTGCACTGAGGCTAATCAACGACTTGCTAACGACCTGAATGAGTTTTATTGTAGATTTGAAACCCCCAACACCCACTCTGACCATCTCCCTGCACAACCATTAACACCTCCTGCAATCCCCCTCTCCATACCTCCTGCTCTTCAAATCTGTGAAGATGATGTGCGCCAGGTCTTCAAGAAAAACAAAAGAAGAAAAGCACCAGGCCCAGATTGCACACCAGCCTGGTTACACCAGCCTGTCTGAAAACCTGTGCTGACCAGCTGGCCCCCATCTTTTCACAGATCTTCAACAGATCTCTGGAGTTGTGTGAAGTACCTTCCTGCTTCAAACGCTCAACCATAATCCCCATTCCAAAGAAACCCAAGATAACAGGACTTAACGACTACAGACCTGTGGCTCTAACGTCTGTCGTCATGAAGTCGTTTGAAAAACTGGTTCTGGCTTATCTGAAGGACATCACTGGACCCTTACTGGACCCCCTGCAGTTTGCGTACCGAGCAAACAGGTCCGTGGATGATGCAATCAACATGGCATTGCACTTCATCCTGCAACATCTGGACAAAACAGGGACTTATGTGAGGATCCTGTTTGTGGACTTTAGTTCGGCTTTCAACACCATCATCCCAACAGCCCTCCAGACCAAACTGACCCAGCTCTCTGTTCCTAGCTCTATCTGTCAGTGGATCACCAGCTTTCTGACAGATAGGCAACAGTTAGTGAGACTGGGGAAATTCATGTCAAACAGCTGCTCCACCAACACTGGTGCCCCTCAGGGATGTGTTCTCTCCCCTCTGCTCTTCTCCCTGTACACCAACGACTGCACCTCTAAAGACCCCTCTGTCAAGCTCCTGAAGTTTGCAGACGACACTACAGTCATCGGCCTCATCCAGGACGGTGACGAGTCTGCTTACAGACAGGAGGTTGAGCAGCTGGCTGTCTGGTGCAGTCTTAACAACCTGGAGCTGAACACGCTCAAATCAGTGGAGATGACTGTGGACTTTAGGAGAAACCCCCCTGCACTTTCCCCACTCACCATCATGAACAGCACTGTGACTGCAGTGGAGTCATTCAGATTCCTGGGAACCACCATCTCTCAGGACCTGAAGTGGGACATTCACATTGGCTCCATTGTGAAAAAAGCCCAACAAAGGTTGTACTTCCTTCGCCAGCTGAGGAAGTTTAACCTGCCACAGGAGCTGCTGAAACAGTTCTACTCAGCCGTCATTGAGTCAGTCCTGTGTACTTCAATTACTGTCTGGTTTGGTTCAGCTACAAAATCAGATATCAGAAGACTACAGAGAACTGTTCGGACTGCTGAAAGGATTATTGGTGCTCCCCTGCCCACCCTCCAAGAACTGTACACATCCAGAGTGAGGAAAAGGGCTCAGAAAATCACTCTGGATCCCTCACATCCAAGTCACCCCATCTTTGAACTTTTGCCATCTGGCCGGCGCCTCAGAGCCGCAAATACAAGAACAGCAAGGCACAAGAACAGTTTCTTCCCCCAGGCAATCTACCTCATGAACAGTTAAATGTTTCCCACTTAAACTTATGCTTATGCAAAAATGTGCAATATCCTTATATTTATTTGTTACCCCTCCATCCTAGAACATTCCTGCATCTCACTCAATCCTTTTCCATTATCATTTATAGCACAATTGTTTATACACCTATTTATTTGCCAATTTGTAAATCTCCTGTAAAGGTGTTTTTTTTTTTTTTGTCTGTGTGTTGTCTCTGTTTACTGGAAGCTTATGTCACTAAAACAAATTCCTTGTATGCGCAAGCATACTTGGCAATAAAGCTCTTTCTGATTCTGATTCTTCTTTCTGATTCTGTTTTTGCTATTTTGGATTAAATAAATGCAGGCTTGGTGAGCCAAAGACACTCCTTTAAAAAACATAAGACAATCTTAACTGTAGTGTATGTGTGCCCTCGAAATCAAATCCAAACATTACATTAAACCACCCAATATTACATGAAGTCTTTATTAACTAATGTGTGTATTTAGCTCTAAATAACTGTAGCATGAAGGTGGATAATATCAATGTTATTTTGTTTTGCTGTTCCTCAGAATTAAATTTTGTGCATAACTTTCTTGTGCTTGATTTTCATTCATTTGCAGGCACTGAACCTGTGGTAGAAACGCTTAAAGGACTGTCCATTGAGTCTGAATGTGTTTAGCGATTTACTCAGACAACAATTTATGCACAAGCTCCCCTACTAAGAACACTTGACTTCCCGTGCAGGTCTTTTAATGGACTGTGCTTCTGTTTTGTCCATCTCTTGACATCACATTTGATGAATCTTATTTGAAATGATGCACCCACTGCTTCTCGGTTAGAAGCAGACACTTATTTTGACGTCTAATTTGGTGGTGGTGCTTGTGAAACCCCTGGAAGCCTGACCCGTGGTTTGTGTTGTGTGTCGAGGGCAGGGTTCACGTGTGAAGGGGTTTTGTTTGTGTGCTTACTTAAAGCCTTTTCATAAGAGACTAGAGCTTCAGACAATAAAAAAACCTGCCTGGAGAAGGAGGAGAGGGGGGAGGAAAGAAGAAAATGGCAACCTTGGGGTGATTACTGGATCAGCGTGCTTTTGTACAATTACCATCACTTTGAATTTTAAATGGCGGCTTAAAGGGCAGCGGAGCAGCTTGGAAAATTAGGCTGGAGTCTAATTAGTGCACTCCAACATGACAAGCACTGTGCTTTCAGCCTGAGTAAACCACCCAATCAGGCAAGAGCGAGCGAGCACGGCGCTGGAGAACCTGGCACAACACCACCGCTGCACATCACTCTCTCTGGTGCCTCGCTCTCTTCACATCTCAGATTATCACAAGCTCCACACAGAGCATGCTATGCTTTCCTGTAGCCCAAACACTACAGCATGGCGCTAGCAACACCAAGGACATGGGTTTGAATCTCAGGCAAATCAAAAACTGATCAAATGTGAATGGGTAAAGTAATAGTTCACCCAAAAATGATGATCTGCTGAAAATATGTTCACCCTGCATCCAAGATGTATCTCATCAGTGGATGCTCTGCAGTGAATGGGTGCCATCAGAATGAGAGTCCAAAGAGCTGATAAAAACATAACAATAATCCACATGACTTAATGTCTTGTGTATAATATCTCCCTTTCTGCAGTCGAAAATTCATAGTCCTCTGAATCAGGAGATAAATATACACAGATCAAACACTGTTTACAATCCTAAACAAATATGTCAGAGGTTTCTGTCGATGGACATTTTCACTGGAGGAAGTGTTATGATGCATTATGGAATCTTATTTTTGTTAAAAATGTCTTAATGGATGTGTTTCATCTTTTGTCTTCTCCAGATGTTAACTGATGGACTGGAGTGCTGTGGATTATTGTGATGTTTTTATCACCTCTTTGGACTTTCACCCATTCATGGCAGAGCATTCATTGCTGAGACACTGATGCTAAATTAACTAATATAACTATTCCTTTAAATGCAGTGTAAGTCCCTTTGGATAATGGTGTCGGCAAAATGTATGAATGTGAATGTAACCGCATGTTGATGGCGCTTTCCGACCGGACCAAATTTAATTAAATTTCTATGAAACGGGGCATTTCAAATGGTGCCCAGCCCCAACAATCAGCCTGGATTTAATTAACCTAAATCAACTCTTTGTAGTTGATGACAAAGAGTTTTGAGAGAGGACGGCTGATGGTCTATTGTTCTGAGAGCTTCACATGAGCGGCTCAGTCGATCTGTGCTGCTGCGCGAAGAGCTGTCAATGAAGCACGAGGGTGAACGGCTCTACATTTGATGAAGCCAATTTATAATTGCCTGGAAACTGTCAGGATGGAGACGGTTCTGATCTCCAGCATCGTTCCCTTGCAGCACAAAGGCATGAGGGAAAATCTTGATAGCATAGCATTAAGACGCTGCCGATTCATGAAGGATGTGCCGTACATTGATTAGGTATTGACTTGCTATCTTTCTTCCTATCTTTATTCTCTTGAACAATCCCACCTCACACCCGAGAGCTTCAGCGGCTCAATTGTGCGGCGCTCCTCCATGAAACTCACTCAAGCAGAAAACAGAAAGATGAAGATGAGCCACATTAATTTAGCAACTCGTTCAGTTTAATTGACAAGCTCTCAGTTCAGCGTTCATTGCAGAAGTCAGGAGAGCTGTGGTCACATGCTCATCTCGTCAAACGCTCATCTACATGTTTTAATAAACCGGCTGGAGCAGGTAAGAAGCGCTCAGGCGTTTAACAGATTATCATCTGCCGTGTGCAGAAATTCAGTAAATATGAAATAAATGCATGAGAGTCTGAAGCACACTCTGGTTATCTGCATCTCTCGCACAGCTCTCATCTTCTTATTGGAGCTGCTATCAACGTATAGCGTTTCCAGCAACAAAAGTCTGGAAACTGGTTGTCTGGTTGTGCCGAAATCAGATATGCACAATAACAGCCAATCCTCTACAATGATATACTTGCTGATTAACAACCATAGTGTGATGTGTTGTTGGAGAACTATTAGTCACAACTGTTTCCTGAAACTGTAGAAACAGGTGTTCCTGTGGCTTAGTGGTGGAACATTGTGTTAGCAGTGCAAAAGGTTGTGGGTTCAATTCCCAGTGTACACACATTGTTTGACTCTTTGAGGGTTTCCTCTTATGTCATAATCCAGGGCTCACTTATAAATTTACACAATAGAAAATATATAGAGTGAAAGTATGGGTGAGGTGGATGTGTTTCCACAGACAGCAGTCTGAACAACAGGCCTAGAATAACTACACGTTTGCTTTAATACTACAGCTAATATTGGACCAGAGGTGGCAGCAGATGCTACAATACCGCAGAAATATACACAACACACTTCTGTCCAGCAGTTCTTGTTTCCCAGAAGAGCGTTCTAAAGTTAAACTGTGTTATCAGTGCTGTTCTGTTATGATCGGAGACCCAGGGAAACGCAGGAGACGAGAGATCCAATCGCAGTATGGGTTGTAATGGGTAATCCAAAGAGAAATCAACAAGCAGGGGTCAAAACCATAAATCCATCCAACAAATAAACAAACAGGAAAGGAACAGGAACGGGAACAGGAACTCGGAATACGAGGAAACTGTGTGATGGAAAGAAAGGACTCCATGAAGGCAAACAGAAAAGACCAAGTTAATATAGGCAGGGTAATGACTATCAAGTGAAGACACCTGAGTGCAATTAACAGGAGTGCAATTACTGTGATGAAGGGACAAGGCTTTGTGGGAATTGTAGTGCCTGCGGTGAGGTGCCTATGGGGAATTGAGACCACTAGTGGAGACTCAGGGAAACAGAGACCAGACAGCGTGACATGTTCATGACAAAAAAGATAAAAATGTTTGAGAGGAAGCACTTCTGCAGCTCTTCACTCAGCTAAAAATGTTGGTCACGCGGTTTTATCTCTTTAACCGGATTTAACAAATTATCTGGAGGAAAACAACGACAGTGTCCGTGACATCGGGAGCTCTGGAGGGAGTCTCACCTTTGACCTTCAGACCTCTTTAACTTCCCTCCATGGCCGGCATGTGGAGTGGGTGAAGGTCAGGTGAGCCGTGTGACGGTGGGCTGATGGGATGCACTCAACGCTCTGAGCCGATCCAACAAAACACACACAGCAGAGTCATCATGATCATGCAAATGCAAACCGAGCTGCATCTCTAGCTGCACACCAACGCCGGGTTCACACTACAGGAGTTTGAGCTCGATTTAGGCCCGATTTTCCCTTCCTGAGAATCACAGCACAAATCTTGTCGAGCACCTCGATCGGCTCTGATGTTTGGCGTGGATTATCTGGTAATGTGAGGCATACAAGGATCAAACCTCACACCTCCTGATCAGCTCACACACAAATCAAGACTGCCCCGATCAAATCAAACATGTTTAATATTTAGGATTTTAAATCAGGATGATTATGTCAGTACTTTCACAACAGCCAATGCACAACCACAAAACAGCTGCTGTATGGATAGTGGAGATGGAGGAAACTGCTTCTTGAAGTTTTGTAGTAACATGACTGTCTGTGTATTGTGTCGAAAACATATCACAACCGTAAGGAGAAAGAGAAGCACTCAGTTTTGAATCTACCGGGTGAGTGCAGAAAGCTGCTAGCACGCTAGCTAACATATGTAAACATCAGTGCAATATAAATGATCTGCTGCATGAGTTCACATGAGGCACTCCCTCCGACACGATAATCTTAGTGATATCTTGTAGTGTGATGTTCCTCGATTTTCAAATCTTGTAGTGTGTGCATGTTTAAGATCTGAGGGAAGATAATCTGCAAAGATTCTCCTTGCTACCAGATTTCAAAATTTTGGAGTATTTTGGAATATTGTCTAAAGCAGAGGTTAACAACATCTTTTGTCGCTTTTCCACTGTATGGTACGGTTCGGTATGGTTCACTTTTGGGGAGTTTTCCACTGGGTACTGTACCTGGTACCTGGTACTTTTTCAGTACCACATCGGTTGAGGTTCCAAGTGAACCGTACCGTTACCAAAACATGACATGTAAACTCTGCTGATCACTGATTGGTCGGAGAGAATCTTCATTACCTGCGTCACTGAACTTATGACACAAACAGAACCGATAGATTTTAATCAGCACAGCCAGTGAAGGATCGAATGCAACTGTTTTGAATGAGTTCACCTGTTTTTAACAAACAAAGTTCAGTTCAGAAGTACAGACGTTCTTCTTGTTGATAGCAGAGGAGCAGATCCAGCGAGAACTTGATGGGGTGACTCAGAGTGAAAAGATTTTATTTAGGAGTCGTGACAATAGAGGTAGAGCAACTATAACGATGTGAATAATCCGGTACTGAACTGCAGTGGAAACACAAACCGAGCTGAGCCCAGTCATACCTCACAGTGGAAAAGCACCATTTGATTGTCTATTTTTTGTGCATAAAGACATATAGCAAACACATGTACTTATATGCAGTGTAGTATATAAATATGTCTAATAAAGTCACCAAGGCTATATTTATTTGATCAAAAATACAGTAACATTTTGAAATATTATAAAAATTTCAAACAACTGTAGTCTTCAGTGTCACATGATCTTCAGAAATCAGAATAATATGCTGATTTACTGCTCAAGAAACATTTCTGATTATTATCAATGTTGAACACAGTCGTGCTGCACAATATTTTTGTGGAAACCATCATACATTTTATTTTTCAGGATTCACAGAACAGAAAGTTCAAAAAGAACAGAATTTATTTGAAACAGAAATTTTTTGAACATTATTAATTAGGGGTGTAACGATACGCAAAAATCACGGTTCGGTACATACCTCGGTTTTAAAGTCACGGTTCGGTTCATTTTCGGTACAGTAAGGGAAAGAAATGTAAACATTAAACTGCAGGTTGTTTATTACTATAAACTCTTTTTAACAATTTGTTTACACTTTTTTAAAATACTTTTTAATAAAATATATATAAAATAAAAAAAGAATAAGAAATAAAATACTGCTGCAATGTTCTCCACTAAATAAAATACTCTCAGTCTCAAACCAATATCATATAATACAATATAATGAAAAATATAAATAAATAACTATGATTACAGTGCAGCATTACCAATCCCAGCGTGTAGTTCTGCTCATATTTAAAAAAGATATAACTTTTCCAAAGTGTAAAGTGCAGCATGAACAGTTTCAGTTTTTAGACCTGTTCAGATTTCATTATTGCGTTGGACCAATCAGAATTAAGAACAAAGGTCTGTTTAAATGCCGATGGGAGCTGCGTTTGAATTACAATCATTTTTTTCCTAGTTATAGTGATGTTCACACTCATAGTGATGCCTTTTGAAAACTTTAGGCCGATGACACACTTGCATTGCACCTGTCAAACATAGTCTATTTTGCCGTCAATACTGTTGACGGTGTCCTTTATCAGTATATGCTTTATATTTATGCTCAACATGAAGTATAGATATTGTCGTGAAGAAGATCCTGGTCTGTCGGCGGTCTCCCTCTATTATGTCACCTACAGTAGCAGCAGCGCGCCATCGCCGCGTCAGGCACGATTCTGGTGTGTAAAGACACAGAAAACGCGAAGCAGCCGTCACGCAACTGACACGCAGCAGAAACGCCACGCTCACGCCACGCAGCAGTGTGTCACCGGCTTAGAATCAGCTGCAGGGCGGGATTTGTGCTGAACGCGAAGACTTCCGCCACTTAATATGTTCGTTTGGAAACACGAAAATGTATATATTCCGCAAACAAAATATTGCATTCGGTCTTTCGTTACACACGTGCACCGTACTGAAAGCCCTGTACCGAAACGGTCTGGTACGAATACACGTACCATTACACCCCTATTATTAATGTATTTACTGTCACTTTTGATCAATTTAATGCATCCTTGATGAATAAAAGTCTTAATTAATTTCAATTTTGAAGGCTATGTATTGCACAACTACATGCACACAATACAAATTCTGCCTGTATATTTGGGAAGTGAATATTTAGACCTAAGAGAAAACAGTCAAACTAAAGGAAATGAGAGTGAATAAGAAAACTTCACAATAGCAGCATTTAAACTGAAACAAAAAGGAGCCATTTCACACAATAGCAGACGTGTAAAGCTGCTGCAGAAAGGAAGACAGACAGACAGAGAGGCAAAATTAGAGAATGCTTTTAAATAATGACTTTTAAAGGAGGCTGTTAAGGAGAAAAGCAGTGTGGAGAAGAAAACGAGAGTTATTATTACAATCAGTGAGCGGAATAATGGCACAACAGAAAGCAGCGCTGCCAGTCGACTCAGAGACACGGAGCAGCGTCTAATCAGTTCAACCATCCAACATCTGCCAGTGACCCAGAAGAACATCTCACTCGCGCCTCTAATCATCACCATAAACCAATGGGCACTTTTGTCTGGAACTGGAAATGACTGTCGGCCTCCTTCTGCATTATCAAAACTATTCTCTGAAACAAATCACACACAGACACAAATGCATTCAGATGGCTCTCTGTCTTCTGCTTTCTGTGAACTTCTGCAGGACTGAAGCAGATACGAAGAGAAGAATCTGAACCTGCAAAAATTGCTGGCAGATTACTTAAAAGTGAAGTGACGTGACATTCAGCCAAGTATGGTGACCCACACTCAGAATTCGTGCTCTGCCTTTAACCCATCCAAAGTGAACACACACACACACTGTGAACACACACCCGGAGCAGTGGGCATCATTTATGCTGTGGCACCCAGGGAGCAGTTGGGTTCGGTTCGGTGCCTTGCTCAAGGGCTCCTCAGTCGTGGTATTGCCGGCCCGAGACTCAAACCCACGACCCTAGGGTTAGGAGTTAAACTCTCTAACCACTAGGCCACGACTTCCCCAGCACACTGATTACACATTACAGGACAGAAATTGTAGTTAATAATATAATCTACTGGATTACACATTTTAGGTCATGTATTCTGACTGCTTTTTTTGACCCAACTGCATAAGAAAATATATTCCATGACTTCATGAAATGCAATGATGTGCAAAATGACAAATTGAACAAATTTAGCTATTAACTCACTATACTAAACACTTGGACTGTAAAAATATTGTATTTGTTAGCCTGCATGTCCATGTGGCCATTATCTGACGTCAGAGAACTGTGAACGTTTAAATGTGTTGCTAATAACTAAATGAATGTAACAATTACAAGGACAATTTAAAAGAGAAACTTAGAATTATGGAGAATCAATAAATGGTGAATAATTGCCATTATGTGAATAGTATGTAATATTTAACTGGTAACTGTAACCTGATTGAGCATTTTAAAATGTAGTCAAGTTTTGGATTCTGATTAGATAAAGATTAGATGTGATCAGTTTGCAAACGACAAGCACCGTCTCTACTGAGAGATGCACACACAGTAATGCAGTCAAAATAAGATGGCATAACAATAACATAATGACCAACGGTGAAACAACTGATTAACACAATATCATGTACACAACAGACCTTTTTATCAACTACCCAGATGCATTCAGGCACAACTTCATTTTATAATGTTTTTTGGTGTTGTGTTAAGGTGAGTGTGTCTCAGTCCAAAGTGTTTATAATATAGCAGCTGATTGTAAAACCAGTATAAGTCTAAGGAATGCCTGTGTTTATAGAGCCGGGTTACTGTGTGTGTGTGTGTGTGTGTGTGTGTGTGTGTGTGTGTGTGTGTGTGTGTGTGTGTGTGTGTGTGTGTGTGTGTGTGTGTTAATGCTGTGGGTGTGTGTAACAAAGAGTCTGATGAAATACTGTTATCATATAAATATCACTGCTCTCTTGACTCCAGGAAGCAGCTTTCTGAACATCTGACTCACACACTCCTGATTTACAGTAAATGAGCAGTGTTTTAACTTCCCTTCAGTGTTCGTCCTTGTAGGACTCACGCACACATGCACACACAGATTTACAGCTGTTTTCACAATCAGAAACTACTTAAAAATTATGGACTGCATCAAAAATGACAAAAAGAATAAATATGCATTTATAAAACTCAGGAATGACAGACTCAGTATGAAATAATTTCTGTTATGATACTACACATATCTGGGAAAACATTTAATAAAGCATTGATATAAAGCACAGAATTCACCCACTACCTCTTACAGAAACATATTGAAATCTATATTTGAAACACATAATGTATTTGCGCTACTTTTTTCAGCCTGTGAAAATGTGGCATAAATGACCCAAATCCACCCTAACAGAATGAAATCAAACAAATCAAAGACACTTGATACACACTCACACTTTATTTACACTCTCCTTCTTATACGTGACTTGAACTTAGTAATAAGAGACATTTTGCATAATTAAAAGCAACTAACAATAAACCAAAACTAATCATTTATCCTAACTGCAATTTGTATTTTAAATAGGATCTTAAAATAAAATGTTTATGTAAAGTGATGTTGTGATGATTATTTATATTGTTTGTGTGTTGAGCCTTTTGTCTAAAGACAATTTTCTACCACTGTTGGGATAGACAATAAAGCTTTTGAATTGTATTGAATTAAATTGAATACTAACTTTACAGTATATTGGTTAATTAATATTACTGAAACCAAATACACTTTCATTGTTGTGCCTTGAAGAACATTTACATTACAATGTAAAAACGATTTTTTTCTAGTTGAAAATAAATATTATTGGAGTCAATTTTACAATGAAATATAATTTGACTTTTTGTACTTCACTATAAGTGAACATTTTGACACTTTATTAAACAATAAAATGAAATTTCAAATGATACTAATAATGATTTACTGAACTTGAGAAGTACAATTACATTAATTTAGTGCCAATGTAATGACTTTATTTAACATACTGTAGCGTTTCTTTTATTTATTTATTTTTATTTTTTACCAAAAATAAATTTGATTTTCATGTTGGATACATTAAACTGAAATTTCAAACCAAAAACATGAACGTATATAAATACTAAAGTGGGTCCCAAATGAACAGATGATCATCTTATTCCCCCTGATTCAGGACACTACTGTTTTAAATTCAGCATCACTGAATGCAATCAGAGAAATATTTTTCTTGAACCCTCCTCTTGTCTGTCATTGGTCAGTCAGACAGTCACATGCAGGTTGGAAGAACAAACCATGAAAGCGCAGTACAATCATATCAAATATGCTTTAAAATAGAATTATGTGCACTTTTGGATTTAAAACTGAAAAAAATAATAATAATTCTATCCTGTCAAAATCAGACGGTGTATAGACACTGACACAAACACATCCATTTCTGATAGAGTCCAGTGACAGACACAGAATGAGTGAAACACTGAGAACACGCAGAACGCCGTCTTTGGCTCTTGTTAGCTATGATAAAGCAGCTAAAGGGATTGTCTTTTGTTCCTCTTCCTCTGCTGAAATAATCTTCGCACGCTCATTCATCTGAGAACAATCCCGTATCACACCAGCGCTGACATTACATTAATACTGGACATATTCATTACAGTCAAGATCCTCATTTTCATCTGCTCTAATTAGTGGTTCGTCTAATGCGATTTCAATAATTGAGTGTGTGTGAAAATACAGGCGTGTGTCATTGTTTTCCTTCTCAGAGAAACAAAATCACATGACTCCCATAGGTGAAAGGGCACTCTCTTCAGTTGTTCTTGTCATTATTTGGAGCACTTTAAAGTGTGCTGAACCTCTTGATTGTGCTGGAGAGGTGGTCATCTATTAAACATCTCCTCGTTCTCCGTCTCCGAGCTCAGCCCATTATTAGCAGAACAGAGACACAAGAACAAAACCCCGGGACTGGATGGAAATGTTCCCACTTTATCAGCGAGTGTAATTGCTGTCTTGTTTGGTTAAGAGATTAGGAGGTTGAGTCTCTTTGTGTGGTCCTGCTGATTGTACAAACAGAGGACAGAAACACTGAAACCCCTCAGCGGCTCTCGACTGCAGACCCCGAGCGCTGATGCTGAAGAGGAGGGATTGCTTTCAAAGCGCTTCACGTCAAACGCCAGCGCTCGTGATGATAGTGAAGCACATAGAAGCACGGGAGTCATACAGACAAAAACACATCTTTAGCTTTTTTTCCAAGAAATGTGAAATGTTCAGTTTTCTCCTTTTCAAGCTGAGCTGAAACGACATGCGTTGGTGTAATTGCACTATGGACAGGACTGCTCAAAAGATGGATTAGTGTTTCTCAAAGAAATATTATCATATATCATTTAATATAGGGCAGCTGTTTTCTGTGTGAATCTCTGTTAAAGTGTAGTTTATTTCTGTGATGTTTGTGGAAACTGTGATGTATTTTATTTTTCAGGATTCTCAGATGAATGCACTGAAAAAATATGCAGGATTTATAACACTCTTCACTCCAAAAATGCTACTAAATTTCACAAAGAAATGTCAAGTAATTCATTGAATTAAACTCAACATTTTGAAGTAGAAAGACTGAAGTAGTATTCTCTCGCAAAATGAATGAAAAAATAGCATTTATCTGAAAAATAACTATTTTCTAACATTATAAATGTCTTTACTATAAAAAATGAATACATAAAATTACAGACTCCAAACTTTTTAATGGCAGTGTATGTGCTGTAAAAATTGATTAATGAAAAACATTTCACTAAAGTACATTTAATTCAGGATTGCTTCTTGTTGTTTTTAATTTACTATTAATTTCTGAGTGGGAATCGTGTCAAAGTAAAAAACAAATTCTGTGTAGCAGATTCAGTCGTATGATTTTTATTTGTAATTTTTTCTAATGCTAAAAGTTTCCTGACAGAAGCCTGTATCAGAAGCAGATGCTCTACACACCGGACGCTCTGGTGATCAGAATCACTGTTAGGATCATGTCTGATATCGTCAGAGGGCCTGGACAATTAAAAACCCAATTAAAGGAGCGGCGCGGGGGTCAGCTCCTCTGCATATCAAAAGAGCTGCTCTGGCTGTTCTCCTCAGATGATACTGGTTAACAGCTCACTTTGGCCGGCTGCAGCACTTAGAGAGTAATAAGTGCTTTCACCGCAAAGCCTCTCCTCAACCACCGGGTCATTATCAGACTGTCATTTCTAGCCCTTTTCTGCTCCGCAGAGCCACACAAAGGTCTCGCAGACCCAGAATTCATTTGAAAATCTGATGACACGAGAATTGGCGTAGAAGAAGAAGAAATGGAAAGGAAAAGGCTTTATTTGTTCAAACAGCGAAAGAGTAGCATTCGGTTAGGAATCGCCAGGTTTGTTAAGTGAGACTGAACATTAAGCTCGTTTCATTCATTCTTGTACAGTGGAGAGAAGAGACAGAAGAGCTGAGCTTAATGAGATTCATCTCGCAGTGAAACAGTTATATTCAGTCTAATGTTGCTGATAACAGACCGCACCGAGCTCTTCTGCCCTGTGTGCTGTATTCTGATGTAAACACATGAGTGTTCAGTGTCAGTCAGAGTTTAAGTTACTTTAGTAGATCAACTTTAACTAAATGAAAATAAGAAATTTTGCCTTGGTACACTCTAAAAGTGGTTCTTTGTCTCGTAATCATAGGGGAACCACTTACGTAGCACCTATCTTATTTAAATATCGTGCTATATAGCACCTTAATCCCCCAAAGAACAGTTGAAAACCCTTACTGATTCTTTATAGGTGCTATAATAATAATAATTTAATTTTTTTTTTTTTATCATTTCTATTAGTGAAAATGTTTTTTTATGGTTTAAAGCTACAAAACTACATTAAAACTACAGGTAGATGTTTTCTGTTTTTATTTAATTTCAAGTTCATTTTTGTAATTCTGTTTCGTTTTTGTGATGTTTTGTGACTAGTTTTTATTTCAGTTTTAGTTGAAGTTACTTTCAGATTTAATTGTGCAGCTTTAAGAAAAAAAACAAACAGCAGTGAATGAAAGGGAATGAGGAAAATAGATTTTGTAGATGTAAATGTTTTCTATTGCCATTTTAATGTAAGTTTGAGTCATTTTGGTGTATTTTTGTCATATATATATATATATATATGTGTGTGTGTGTGTGTGTGTGTGTGTGTGTGTGTGTATATATATATATATATTTTTTTTTTTTTTTTTTTACTTTATATGATGTATATGAAGTTAAGAAAATGTAAGTAAATCAAATGTTAATCTTTTTTATATTTAGTTTTATTAAATCTAGTTTAATTCATTTCAAAGAACAAAAAGTCCTTGTCAGATGTCATTGTGCAGCTTAAGAGACATGACAGAAATGAGAGAATAGAATGTGAAAGAGCAGGTATTAGAGAAGGAGGTGAGTGTTTTTCATCTGCAGCTCGAGCCGGTGAACAGACGGATCGTCACACGATGCATTTGCTCACATAAGTGCCCTTTTTCATCCAAAGATTTGTTTTTTTTTCTCTCTCTCTTTTCAGCTTTTTTCTTTTATTCAAGCAATTGACAAGTCAGGTCTTTTAGCCTCATCTCATTTACATTTAATGGCATGATAATACACATTAGCAGACTATTTTAAATAATTACATCCTCACAACCCTCTCCCCCCTGCAACCTTTTTCTCCAAATGTGCCTTTCTCTCTCTCTCTTTTTAACTTTCATATTTCAAAGTGCAATAATAGCAAGTGCTTCTGTCATGGAAACAATATCTAATACGTGAGCAGAAAAGAGAAGCAATTTTCAGACAGTGACTGGGGTGAATGGGGCATTAAGTCCTTTTCTGTGCTGCTGTTGTATTTTTCTGTCAGTTGACGGGCCGGCTGTGAATGCTGCGAGTTAAAGACGGCCATCGAGCGAAAGGCAGTGACAGCTCACCTGTCAATTGGAAATATCCAAGCCGCAGCAGAGACAGCAGAGGGCTGGAAAATCATCCGAGCCGCTCACGATAAGAAGTGCATGCACACACATGCGTTAACAAGCTCAGAGATGGAGTGAGATATGGCCAACACAGAGAGAGAGAGAGAGAGAGAGACTGAGATACAGCAGAGACGGAGGCTTGTTGACAGAATGCAGATGAACAAATACTAAACCTGCACTGTCAGCAGAAACATACAGCAGTGATGTTCATTAGACTTACAGTGAACTGTTATTATTTTATCTGTCCTCTGAATTGTTTGCAAATGTGTACCTCTCAAGGTTATTGTAAGGTTATATATATATATATATATATTATTTGATCAAAAATACAGAAAAAATGTAATATTGTGATATATTATTACAACTTAAAATAATTGTTTTTAAATGTATTATACTTTAAATGATCATTTATTTCTGTGATGCAAAGCTGAATTTTTAGGATCATTATCACATGATCCTTTAGAAATCATTCTAATATGACGATTCATTATCAAAGTTGGAAACAGTTCTGCTGCTTAATATTTTCTCAGAACATGTGATACTTTTTTAGGATACTTTGATGAATAAAAAGTAAAAAAAAAAAAAAGCTATGTTTTTAAAATATAAATATTTTGTAATAACAATATACACTACTGGTCAGTAATTTGGGGTCAGTAAAATTTTTTTCTTTCTTCTTTTTAAATAAAATCAATACTTTTATTCAGCAAGGATGTGTTAAATTGATAAAAAGTGATAGTAAAGAAAATTTATTATTAGAATATATATTATTAGAATTTTTTTTTTATTTTTATAAATGCATTTCTTTTTAACCTTTTATTCATCAAATATATTAGACACCAGAACTGTTTCCAACACTCATAATAAATCAGAATATTAGAATGATTTGAATGTATATATAAAATTTAATATATTTTTTATTATTTCTATTAGTGAAAATGTTTTTTTATGGTTTAAAGCTAGATTTTCAGACTTTAAGAAAAACGCTACAAAACTACATTAAAACTACAGGCGGAGTTGATTTTGATATTCTAAGTATTATCAAATTGCCAGAGCTTTGAGAATGCAGTGGACGTGGAGGACTATGGTGCAATAAGAGCTTGTTCAAATACTGAGGTGCTAAACCATTCAGGGCTTTATAAGTAATAAGCAATATTTTAAAATCTATGCGATGCTTGATAGGGAGCCAGTGCAGTGTTGACAGGACCAGGCTAATATGGTCATACTTCCTGGTTCTAGTAAGAACTCTTGTTGCTGCATTTTGGACTAGCTGTAGTTTGTTTACTAAGCGTGCAGAACAACCACCCGATAAAGCATTACAATAATCTAACCTTGAGGGCATAAATGCATGGATTAACATTTCTGCATTTGACATTGAGAGCATAGGCCATAATTTAGATATATTTTTGAGATGGACAAATGCAGTTTTACAAATGCTAGAAACGTGGCTTTCTAAGGAAAGATTGCGATCAAATAGCACACCTAGGTTCCTAACTGATGACGAAGAATTGACAGAGCAACCATCAAGTCTTAGACAGTGTTCTAGGTTATTACAAGCAGAGTTTTTAGGTCCTATAATTAACACCTCTGTTTTTTCAGAATTTAGCAGTAAGAAATTACTCGTCATCCAGTATTTTATATCGACTATGCATTCCATTAGTTTTGCAAATTGGTATGTTTCTCCAGGCCACACAGAAATATATATCTGAGTGTCATCAGCATAATGGTGAAAGCTAACACCATGTTTCCTGATGATATCTCCCAAGGGTAACATATAAAGCGTGAAGAGTAGCGGCCCTAGTACTGAGCCTTGAGGTACTCCATACTGCACTTATGATCTATATGATGCCTCTTCATTGACTTAAAAAGTATAAAATAAATATTTCATTATAATGTGCTCATAAAGATTGAAAATAAACTCTTGTCAGGACATGATGGTGTTGATTGACATGTCGTGACAGCAACAGATCACAAAGATCATCTCACTCACATTCGGCAAATGCCAAATAATGCATTAAATGCAGCTCTACTTCAGCTTGATGCAAGGTCGCACATGTGTGTGTGTGTGTGTGTGTGAGTGAGTGTGCATGTTTTTGTATCATATCAGGACACAACTCTGCATAATGACATGGGTATGACACAGGTATTACAAGGAGAGGATGACTTATGAGGACATAACCCATGTCCCCATTTTTCAAAATGCTTATAAACCATACAGAATTAGTTTTTTTTTTTTTTTTTTTTTGAGAAATTAAAAAAGTTTCCGGTTAGGGTTAGGTGTAGGGTTGGTGTAGGGCCATAGAATATACAGTTTGTACAGTATAAAAACCATTACGCCTATGGGATGTCCCCACTTTTCACAAAAACAAACGTGTGTGTGTGTGTGTGTGTGTATGTGTGTGTGTGTGTGTGTGTGTGTGTATGTTAGTGTTAGTGTGTGTGTGTGTGTGTGTGTGTGTGTGTGTGTGTGTGTGTGTGTGTGTGTGTGTGTGTGTGTGTGTGTCAGTGTCTGTGGGTAAAAAGGTTTGTATTCTGTCACTCATGTTTTCAGGAGCAAGTCACTGATGTGGAAGAATAATCAGGGCTCCTGCATCTCTCTGAATCTCTTCCTGCCGGCTGCACTGTACTGGTCAAACAAATTAAATTACTGCTGCAGTATGTGAGTAATTTTATGTAAATTACATTGTTAATGTTCTGCGTCACGCTGCTGCCGGGTGTGGACATTTTATTGTTGTGTTGTGCTGCGGTCCATCCATAATGAACATGTACTGTATATTCAGTAAAACTCCAGCTCTCCTCTTTCTCCTCATATCTCTTTGGCCCGTGGCTGATGCAATAACAGCCGTCAGAGGATGGTATAGATGTGTGCTTGATACTGACAGGCCTCGTGTTCCTGCTTTATGACATGGAATTTGTTTGCTTAAGCAAAACACTGCAAAAACCATGTTCTTAATGTGCATCTCTGCCTGTTTTCCAGAAAATATCAATACACCCTCAAAACTACATACATTTTCCAGAGCAGTAAAACTGCGTCAGATATTAAGGCTTTTTGCTTGTTAATATATACTTTGGTGTATTTGCTTTTTTAGAAAATTTTCTAAAAACAAAAAAGGTGATTACACAAGTATTGCCGTAAACAAGTATGGAATAAACCATATTTTCTCTAGACTGTTGATTAATTTATTAGTTTAAATTGACATTCCAGCATCTATGGCTAGCTTCATAGCAAGATCAGTGTATTTTAAAACAAACAAATATAGAAGAATCATACTTTATTAATGAAAACAATAACTAACAATCAACTCACAACAATATAAACATCACATAAGACTTTCCTTAGTTGATTAATCATAGTTAATTTTTCTGAAATGTTATATTTAAATATGAAAATAAGGCACTATCTAATTAAATATGGATTAATCTAGCTTCAAAATTCTTGTTTGCTTTGGCAGTCATATATAAGGTTTTTAGAGGGGATTTTGAATTTCTCTTTTTATCACTCAGTCATTAAAAAAAATACTGTCAACAGACAGAGAACAAACATTTTTACCATGTTTTTAGAAATAAAGTGTTATATAAATCAGTGTGAATGAAATAGGAACAAACATTCAGAATATAGAGAGGAATAAACCTGTAAAGTTTGGTGTATGGAAGAGAGAAAACTCTGAAACCTACAGACACAAATAAATGAAGTGCAATAAAATAAACACTTTATTGTGGATTTTGGATGTTTTCTTTCCACTATGTCTTTACTAAGACATGCAACTCTATAATCAAAATAGACCATAAAACTGAATTTGCCTGTAGTTTCTCGACTTACCAGTAACAATCTCTAAAGAAAGGCATTTTGGTGTATAAAATTAATGTAATATAAATGTGATGGGTTAGTCCTGCTATTTAAAGAAAGCTTGTGTTCATGCTCATGCTGGAGTTATATGTTATGGCAGCTCGTCTCCTCACCAAGATACGATTTATGTTCAAACGGGCGGCTGAAATTTACACCTGGTTGTTCTTGCAGTAATCTGTGGAATGAGGAAGTCTATCCTTGTATTTCATTAACTCCTAGCTAATGACATGAGCGCATCTCCCCACAGGGGCCGTGATGGAGATGTCGCCAGCGCAGAGCAGAAATTAATGCGCCGGGGTTAAACGCTGGAACTAACTCGTGTTTCAACAAAAGGCCAGCCATTACAGTGGGCCATAAAAAAATCCCTCAGATCTGTCTTGATTTCATGGGCCTCGAGTCTTTGTAAAAAATGTAAGGTAATGTGAAAAATTCACTCCGTGTTGGATGGTTTTTGCAATTCTTTTTTCAACTACTTCCAAACTAAATCTTTACCTTTCACACAATTTCTGAAAGCTGACACACAAACAGCAGAAACACACACTAAATCTGCAAAACCATACATAAATTCTCAGCCTTTGAGACAAAAAACAAAACACAATTCTCTATGTAACACCCTAAAATCTAACAGGAATTTATATTATGGCAAAGGTGTTTGCAATTGTCTGCTTTTGAGATGTGTTTGTGATATTTTGAATGCAGTGCTTCATCTTGCAAGAGATCTGAGGCATTTTACAGTTTGTGTGTGCAATTCATGAATTTGTGTGTAAAGTAAAAAAAAAAAGGCAAAGTTTTAAAAAAGGTAAGCAATTGAAAAAACAAAACCAAAAAAAACTGTAATGAATCATCTACAATATGACCATGCAGAGTTACATTTTTAGTTCTAAGTTCTGACAAAACACTATTTTGTGTCTGCAGGACTGCAAACAAACGGCTTCAGCGATGCAGCGTTAATGAGGAAAGCAGCTAAAACGAGACGGTCTGGAGAGCCTCGCGCTCCTGCTAATTGGAGATGATTTTCATAAAGCCTGTGGAACGGCTGACAGTGTCTGTCCTTCACCTTCTCTCGCTTCCCCTCTTTCACAGGACACAAATGAAGTGGCTGAGCGGAGACTTCGCAGAAACTCAAGAGTCCACAGGTGTAATCTACTCATTCTCAAGCCGTGTTTGTCCCCCTAATTACCTACTTCCCCTTGAGCGGTAACAAGGGCCCTAACGAGAGTGTTTTTGCAGTAATAATGGCTGCAGATACCTGCGGGGTGAGAGCGCGCTGCTGTTTCTCATCCTGTCAGGCAAACTGTGGAGCGCTGGGGCTTAATGATCCTGAAAACAAGACTGGGGGTGACTCGTATGTGTGTGTGTGTGTGTGTGAGAGAGAGAGAGAGAGCGCTTCATCCAGATATTCTCATGCTTCTGCTGATGGGAGCAGTGTGTTCCAGTCACACAGTAACTGCTGGTCTTTATTAGACCTGTATCAGAGCGCTGTGACCGGATCTGTCTGGAAGAGCTCCACAATACAGACAGCCGGTCATCGAGAGAGAGCTATGACAACGCTCCTGCATTAAACATTTCTATAGCACTTTATACACTACAGATCACTCCAAAGCAATTTTGCAGTAATAAAAAGGGAAACAACATTGCTATTGTTAAAATTAATCAATTATTAAACAAATTCAGCTCTTATCCAATCATGTCAGTGCAGTTAAATCGATAAAATTATTTTTATTTATTTATTTTTATATTATTTGTATGGGATGATCCTTTAGAATATTTTAGAAACTTTTAGTAAATTAGTAATATTTTGAACCATATGTAATCATTTTCTGCTAAAGTTTAATGAATGTACAGCTGTCAATGAGTTACATTATATCATTGCTATATTTTATTGTTTTTTATAATTTTATATAAAATTTTTGAATTATAAAAGTTTTATCTATAAATTAAAACTATGTTTTGTTTTGTTTGTTACTTAATAAACCCTGAACAAGGGAAAGTTGAAATCATAACGATCATGACAGCTGAATTTAAAGGTCCCATCTTGCGGTGAAGTTTCTGAATGTGCATCATGGGAATATGGCGGCAAGGAGAGAGGGATATGGACAGATGAAGCAGGAGGAGAGAGTCACAGATGTGCGTGAAGAAGCCCGAGGCGTCATGAGTCTGATGAGGAAGAATGCCGCTGAGAGAAGAATATCTGGATGGGTCTCTGTCTGTCCCCTGACGCGGGCCGTCCCGGGCCTTGCTATCTGAACAGAAGTGTGTGCTCTGCTGAGATGAAGTACTTTAGCAAACAGCTGATGAGTTTAAAAGAGAATAAACGCCAAGCACTGTCACTAGCTTCGTCCAGAGTAAAGACAATGAGAAGCAGCATGTAGATGTTTATATCTGTGACATATAATTGGGATTGTTCTTTTCATCAAATAAAGCTTGAGGAAATATGATCTATTTAGGGCTCTAAACACATCACGGAAATCACACTGGAAACAAAACGTTTTTACAAACTAATACCAGTGGAGAACAATTAAAAACCCATTTATGTAAAATTTGAAATGTCTCCACATCCACACTAATCAAACTAATTTTATAAGGAAGGACACACATTAGTGCTTGTTATCAGATATGAACACAAAAAGTGAGTGCTAACTGCCGACCATCTGGCTCACACCCAAGCTAACGTTCGCAGATGAGAACAATAGCGTTCATTAGGATCATTTATCATGCTAGTGAGCTCAATTTATTTTTGCTTCCATCATGAGACCTGCTCATTAGGATTCTAAACAGCACTAGTGAGCATCGCACAGGCTTCACACACAACACCAGCTCCACGGCAAATGAGAGACTCCTCCGAAGCGGAGGGAAAGATTGAGTAGGTCGAGCGCTTGCTCTGAGCAATGCTAATGGAAGTGCAGCGGTTGGGCTGGAGCGAGCGACTGAACATCACTGATAACTCAGCAGCAGATGTCTTTGTTGCCGGAGCAGCGGGAACCTGCACTTGCATTCATTTGCCTGCCAGCTGCGAATTTAGCAGCAACTTTTCATCTCATCTGTCGGGGCAGACACCCGGCACAAAGTTTTCACAATTAGCAAGATTCAGAAACAGATAACAAAAAAAAAAAAAAGAAAAGAATATTGAACTTTTGGAACTGGTATGCGTGGGATAAAGTGCACCCTAACCATCTGAACCCCTTTCACACTATACAGTACACAGACTAGAAGTTGGTTGGATGTTGAATTGAAGTGATGTAAACTCAACTACTAAGAAACAAAGTCTGCCTCTATAGCTGGATCATTAAGCGACATCAAAAACTGCTTTCGCTTACAAATAGGTGATGAAAAAAAGTAACATTCTGTCTTTATAAGTCCATAAACCATCTTTTTTTTTGGTGAAATTTTTTGTCTGTGTGGTCTTTTTTTATGCAGTTATAATGAAAGGAAGTTTCAAGATGAGAAAAACTGTCACAAAAGCAGCTTAAAAGTATTATAACAATGGTTTAATCCTGCACTGTACGGCAAGTGTCTGCAAATCAAAATGGAAAACCCTGGCAATCTGAAGTCATTTGGACTGCTTTCATGAACTGAATAAAAAGAATTGTTAGACAAAACTGACAAAATTCAATACTAATCTCATAAACTTGTGCTCTATGACATTTAAAACTCAATAACTTTCATTAAGAAAAACTGGAAAAAAAACTTTTGTTTTCCACTATAGATTGTCACCCTGCACACATTTAAAGACACAAAATCAGAAAACAGGAAATACGTTATGTAAGTGGACAAGTAGTCAAGTGCAGTGACTGCAAGTGTGAGTATTGGGACAGGCCTCCAGTGCAGTGAGACAATTGATGTTGATACATGACAGTGACAACATGGATAACGTGGATATTATATCTAGATTACACTCATACTACACACATTCAAACTATATAGAGCTTTTAACGTTTTCAAAAAAAGGATTGAGTGGGTTAAAATGATTTGACGGATTGATCAACACAAATGTGCTTTGAAAGTGGTTTAATGTGCTTCTTACACCTTTTGCAATAGACAATGGACATTTTAGTGTGCAGAATTATGCCTAATGTGAGCACATTCTTTACTCATTTTCTTCCTGCTCTGTTCTTGTCATTTGCTTCTGATCCACTGATACCCTTCTGCATGTGGAAAAGAATCTTCGAGAACTACATGCTGGATATTTACATGTCACAAGACTCCTGGATGACAGCTCGAAGACGCACAGTTCTTTTACATTGCCTGGGGACAAAAGGACAGCATATCTTCTACACTTTGCAAAATACTGGTACGACTTTTGACAAAGCAAAGTCCTCTTTGGAAGCGCATTTCATTCCTGAAAGTCATTGTGGTTGTTGCATGTCACCAGTTCAGACAAAGAGCTCAATGTGCAGATGAAACCATTGCACAATACACTACAGCATTACGAGAATTAGCAGTCAAACCTGCTTATGATATAGTAGAGGATGAAATGATCCGGGATCAGCTCACCAAGAAATAATGCTCCTGTACATGTGGTGAGTTCAAAGACTTCTTCTTTCAAATAACCAAAAAAGACAGACCTGAAACTAAACCAAGTAAGCCTACTGCGTCACAGCGTACTTGTTACATATGTGGCTCTAATAAGCACTTGGCAAATACAACTGATTGCCCAGCATCTAAAGCTAGAGGCAATTAATGTGGCAAAACAGGACATTTTGCGAAAGTGTGCCAAAATTCTGCTGACAGGATTAAGTGTCATGTGCACATTTCAACTGACAATGAGCCAGTCTATGGAGACTGAGTTTGTTGTGGATACAGACAGCATTATTTCAGTACATATCCACTGTCTGCACAAAGTGTTCAATTGGTCACGTACATGAGAGAACACATTCCAGTTCTAGGATGTCTCACAGCTAAAGTGTCTGTTACTGTTCCACTCTACTTTGTGAAAAACAGATCTGCCTTATTAGGCATGGATGTACTTAAAGCACTGAAATTTACAATTAACCATGACTGTACTGTTACTGTTTTTATTACCTCTGCTTCAGTCCACAGTGTTGCAAATGCTGAGCCCGTGGGGTGTGTGGAAGGCTTCAGGCACAAGGTCAAAGCTCGTCATGATGCAGTGCCAGTTCAACAAAAACTCAATGGACTTCCCTTTTCTGTACGTAATGCAGTTTCAGAGGAACTACAATCCTGCTGAATCAAGGTATTATTGAGCGAACTGATGCTTTCCCCTGGATTTCGCCAATAGTAGTCACTACTAAGAAAGGAGGAAAAATTTGACTTTTGTGTTGATCTTCGTGAACCGAACAAAGCATTAAAAGTCAACAAACATCCATTACCCCATATGGATGAACTGTTAAGTGAGTTGAGGGGTGCAGCTGTATTTTTGACTATTGATCTAACAGGCGTATCATCAACTACTCTAACATGGTGACAGCAGTGACATGACTGACTTCATTACACATGAGGGTTTTTTCAGACTCCAACGCATTCCTTACGGTTTAGCTTCTACTCCTTCAGCTTTCCAAAAAATGATGGAGACAATTTAGAAATTGAGAGATGCTGGTTTGACACCGAACATGCAAAAATGCACATTCAACCAGACTTCTCTAAAATTTCTGGGTCACGTGATCTCAAAAGAAGAAATCTTACCATACATACGCTTAGTGCGGTAGAGAGAAAATACACCACAGTGGAAAAATAGGCTTTTTAAAAAAAGGCTGAATTAGGTTGTCGTTTTGCTATTTCATTAGTGGACTATTACAACAAATGGCCAGAAGTTGCTTTTTCTTCACATGTCACTACTGAGGTTGTTACTTCTTACATTCTGTGTTTGCATGGGAAGGAAATCCACTGGTTGTTGATACGGCCAGTGTACCTCAGTTTCTGTCTTTATATTTTTCAGATTTTGAAATCTGAACTTTTGCACAACCAAAAAATGAGAATGAAGGTAGACATTTTTCCTGTGAGGGAGAAAAGTGACAAATGTGCTGGTGTACCAGATACTGTCAAGGAAAGACAGGAGAAAAGTAAGAAATACACAGACAAGAAAAGGTAAGCGAAACCTGTTTCTTTCAAGGTCAAAGAACAAGTAAGAATTAGAAAGCCAGATCATGTTCCCTAAGAAGTCCTAACTATACCTTACCTTTGTTGATTTGTGAAAAGATAGGACCAAGTTCATTCTTAATTAGTGATGGAAAGAAATGGGATGGACTGAGACTGACTAAATTTCCAGATCAAATTGAAAAAAAAAAAAACTGTTTAGGGATCAAATCTGCCCTCTCAAAACTTTCAGGAGAAGTGAAAGATATGTTAAACCACCGATGTGGATGAACGATTTCATAAAGCAGTGATTCAAAAGAACACATGGTTGTGAAAAAAAGGTTGAAAATCACATGTACTTGATCTATTGTGTTAAAGGTACTGGATTGATATCAGATTTGAACAGATTTGACTGGTATTTAGAATGCTATCCATCCATCCATCTTCTTCCGCTTATCCGGGGCCAGGTCGCGGGGGCAGCAGTCTAGGCAGAGAACCCCAGACTTCCCTCTCCCTAGACACTTCCTCCAGCTCTTCTGGGGGGACACCGAGGCGTTCCCAGGCCAGCCGGGAGACATAGTCTCTCCAACGTGTCCTAGGTCTTCCCCGGGGTCTCCTCCCAGTGGGACGTGCCCGGAACACCTTCCCGGGAAGGCATCCAGGAGGCATCCGGAACAGATGCCCGAGCCACCTCAGCTGACCCCTCTCGATGTGGAGGAGCAGCGGCTCTACTCTGAGCTCCTCCCGGGTGACTGAGCTTCTCACCCTATCTCTAAGGGATTGCCCAGCCACCCTGCGGAGAAAGCTCATTTCGGCCGCCTGTATCCGGGATCTTGTCCTTTCGGTCATGACCCAAAGCTCATGACCATAGGTGAGAATAGGAACGTAGATTGACCGGTAAATCGAGAGCTTCGCCTTGCGGCTCAGCTCTTTCTTCACCACGACAGACCGGTATATCGACCGCATTACTGCAGAAGCTGCACCGATCCGTCTGTCAATCTCCCGTTCCATCCTTCCCTCACTCGTGAACAAGACCCCAAGATACTTAAACTCCTCCACTTGAGGCAGGAACTCTCCACCAACCTGAAGTGGGCAAGCCACCCTTTTCCGACTGAGGACCATAACCTCGGATTTGGAGGTGCTGATTCTCATCCCAGCCGCTTCACACTCAGCTGCAAACCGTCCCAGTGCATGCTGAAGGTCCTGGCTTGATGAAGCCAACACGACAACATCATCCGCAAAGAGCAGAGACGAAATCGTGTTGTCACCAAACCTGACCCCCTCCGGCCCCTGGCTGCGCCTAGAAATTTTTTCCATAAAAATCATGAACAGAACCGGCGACAAAGGGCAGCCCTGCCGGAGTCCGACACGCACCGGGAACAAGTCTGACTTACTGCTGGCAATACGAACCAAGCTCCTGCTCCGGTCGTACAGGGACCGGATAGCCCTTAGCAAAGGGCCCCGGACCCCATACTCCCGGAGCACCCTCCACAGGCCGCCGCGAGGGACACAGTCGAATGCCTTCTCCAAATCCACAAAGCACATGTGGACTGGTTGGGCAAACTCCCATGAACCCTCCAGCACCCTGTAGAGGGTATAGAGCTAGTCCAGTGTTCCACGGCCTGGACGAAAACCACACTGTTCCTCCTGAATCCGAGGTTCTACTATCGGCCGGATTCTCCTCTCCAGTACTCCAGTACGAGGAGTTTCTAGACTACCTTGGTGACTTCAGCTTGGGTGATGGACGAGTCCACATCTGAGCCCTCAGCCTCTGCTTCCTCAATGGAAGACGTGACAGCGGGATTGAGGAGATCCTCGAAGTATTCCTTCCACCGTCCAACGACATCCCCAGTTGAGGTCAACAGCTCCCCACCTCTACTGTAAACAGCGTTGGTAGGGCACTGCTTCCCTCTCCTGAGGCGCCGGACGGTTTGCCAGAATCCGACCAATCGAGGCCGACCAATAGTCCTTCTCCATGGCCTCACCGAACTCCTCCCAGGCCCGAGTTTTTGCCTCCACAACCACCCGGGCTGCAGTCCGCTTGGCCTGCCGGTACCTGTCAGCTGCCTCAGGAGTCCCACAAGCCAACCAGGCCCAATAGGACTCCTTCTTCAGCTTGATGGCATCCCTTACTTCCGGTGTCCACCACCGGGTTTCTGGGATTGCTGCCTCGACAGGCACCGGAGACCTTACGGCCACAGCTCCGAGCGGCCGCTTCGACAATGGAGGTGGAGAACATGGTCCACTCGGACTCAATATCTCCAGCCTCCCTCGGGATCCGGTCGAAGCTCTGCCGGAGGTGGGAGTTGAAGATCCCTCTGATAGGAGGCTCGGCCAAACGTTCCCAGCAGACCCTCACAGTACGTTTGGGTCTGCCGATTCTGTCCAGCTTCCTCCCCCGCCATCGGATCCAACTCACCACCAGGTGGTGATCAATTGACAGCTCCGCCCCTCTCTTCACCCGAGTGTCCAAGACATACGGCCGGAGGTCGGATGAAACGACCACAAAGTCGATCATCGACCTACGGCCTAGGGTGTCCTGGTGCCACGTGTACTGATGGACACCCTTATGCTTGAACATGGTGTTCGTTATGGACAAGCTGTAACTATCACAGAAGTCCAATAACTGAACACCACTCAGGTTCAGATCAGGGGGGCCGTTCCTCCCAATCACGCCCCTCCAGGTGTCACTGTCGTTGCCCACGTGGGCGTTGAAGTCCCCCAGTAAAACGACGGAGTCCCCAGTCGGAGCACTTTCCAGCACCCCTCCCAGAGACTCCAAGAAGGCCGGGTACTCTGCACTGCCGTTCGGCCCGTAGGCACAAACGACAGTGAGAGACCTTTCCCCGACCTGAAGGCGCAGGGAAGTGACCCTCTCGTTCACCGGGGTAAACTCCAACACATGGCAGCTGAGCTGGGGGGCTATAAGCAGACCCACACCAGCCCGCCGCCTCTCACCATGGGCAACTCCAGAGTGGTGAAGAGTCCATCCTCTCTCGAGGAGTGTGGTTACAGAGCCCAAGCTGTGCGTAGAGGTGAGCCCGACTATCGCTAGTCGGAACCTCTCAACCTCACGCACAATCTCGGGCTCCTTTCCCGCCAGTGAGGTGACATTCCACGTCCCTAGAGCTAGTTTCCGTGTCCAGGGATCGGGCTGTCGAGGCCCCCGCCTTCGACTGCTGCCCGATTCTCTAAGCACCGGCCCCTTAAGGTCCCTCCTGTAGGTGGTGAGCCCACGGGAAGGCGGCCCCACGTCGCTCCTTCGGGCTGAGCCCGACCGGACCCCGTGGGGGGAGGCCCGGCCACCAGGCACTCGCATACGAGCCCCAACCCCGGGCCTGGCTCCAGGGTGGGGCCCCGGCTGCGCCATACCGGGCGACGTCACGGTCCTTTGATGTGATCTTTTCATAAGGGGTTTGTGAACCGCTCTTAGTCTGACCCGTCGCCTAGGACCTGTTTGCCTTGGGAGACCCTACCAGGGGCATATAGCCCCGGACAACATAGCTCCTAGGGTCATTCGGGTACTCAAACCCCTCCACCACGTTAAGGTGGCAGTTCAAGGAGTACCATTCTAAATACCATATTTAGAATGGTATTTCTAAATAATACAGTTAAGTTAAGAGTTTAACCAATGACATTAACAGTAACGCATAATGTTTTTGTATGCTAAGAAGTGTTTTACTATTGCTATTGCTGAGGTCTTATAATACACACTGCTTTACGGGTTGAATATTGAACAAGTCACCTATTGACTTTATGTAAGGGGGGGATGTTGTGTTCTGTGTAATTGCACTAGAGGACACTAGTGAGTACAAGTTAGAGAGAAGAAGATGAGAGGACGAAGAAGGACATGAGTGTGTTAGACATGGTTAAAATGAGTATGTTTATTAGTGATAAATAAAGAAGTTATGTTATTTTACATACATAGTCAATACTCTGATTTAACAGAGTAACTGCTTACATACTACCAAACACAACAAGTGGAAACATAATTATTATTTTTTAAGAGGAAAAATAATGCTTCACTAAAACAAAACCATCCTCGTGCCATAGAAACTACATGGGGAGGGCTGAGGGCAAGCACACGGGCTGCCAGACAATGCAGGAGGCAGGAGAGCTCCGAGCTTAACTTAGGACCAGGAGCCCTCTCAGGGCTGGACATGGGATCAGGAACTTTCTATGGGCTAAACTAAAGAACAGGAACCATCTCACCTTCGAAGTCACACAGCGCAGGGGGCGGAGCTCCTCTCCACGCTCTCACTGTCCGCCGCTTTTTCCACTAGCGCAAGTCCTTGTAGATGGCTCTCGTACCCGGTCTGACAATCCATGAAGCTCTGGCTACATTGTGTACCCCAGCTCCATCGTTCCCCTGAGCAATGGCTTGTCAATAGCGACGAGCTTTGGCTCTCTGTCAGCAGTGGGCTCAGGCTTCCACTCCGTGCAGCAAGGAGATGGTGGGCTGGGCAATGGTTCTGGCCATGTTCTGGACGGAGATAAACTCTCTTCAGACACTGGATAAAAGTTTATTTATTTCAGTAATTCAGCTCAAATTGTGAATGTGAAACATTTTTAGTGGATTGTTGGCCTTCTGTGGATTCGGGCCAGTAGCACCGAGTCCAGAATAGCGCAGGGTTTCCACAGTCAGGGCCTGAAGTACACTGCACTTCACTACAACAAAATCAGCTAATCAACACAAAACACCTGTGAAGGTTTTCTGAGCCTTCAAAATGGTCTCTAAGTTTGGTTCACTAGGCTACACAATCATGGGGAAGACTGCTGATCTGACAGTTGTCCAGAAGACAATCATTGACACCCTTCACAAGGAGGGTAAGCAACACACACACGCACGCACGCACACACACACACACACATATATATATATATATATATATATATATATATATATATCTCAAGCAAAATTCAGGTTTACACACCTATTCTAAACCTGTAGGCCTGCTTGTTTTGTAGGTTGTGCCCTTCACATTTGTTTAGTCTCTTTAATTTAGTTTAATATATTTCATATATATATATATATATATATATATATATATATATATATATATATATATATATATATATATATATATCACATTTTGGTAGTGACGTCTCACAAAAATTGTCTGGTTTCCTACGGGATGTAGTAATGCTATATTTCAATCCTTTCATGCTATACTGCTGCAGTGGACATATGCACTGCACTGTGTATCATAGCTTTTTGATTGTGTACATGCAATTTTTTATCTTCTACTTAAGTTTTATATGACATATTTGGTTGTGAAATCTGCTTTGCACATTTTAAACTTGTCAGCTGGGTAAAACTAAGGTGAGTGAAATGAGTGATCGCTTCAGTAAGAATGATTTAAATATTATAAACCAGTCAGTAGTACTTTGCCATGTATTCCATTATTTTCCAGCAAAATAATTTGTGATTTTATCCCTGCCTTGAAGTTTCCAGTATCTGTATAGTTGTAATAAAAAACAATTTCAAATATTAAAAACTGATTAATGAGATATTAAACTCTAAAAAAATAAAATGAGAACATTAACCAGGCACTCAAGTAGTATAATGTGAACAAAATTTTCTGTCCTCATCTACTGTATGGCTTCAGAAAAAACATTCACCAAAAACATTCTTGCTTCTTCATAACAGCATATTCCTTTTTTGTACAGTGTCAGTATGACATTGTGTGCAGTAAAGAGATTTTCTATGTTGTGGATGATAAAATGTTCTTGATTAAAGCCAGGATGTTGAGTTTGACTCAGAGGAACGTGGAGCGAGAGGAATGATCTTCAGGGAGTGTTTTGCTGTCTCTCCTTGCTGCCCTGTGAATAATGGCTTGTCCATCAGAGAGGATCTTGGGCCCTCGCCGGGATTTACTCGGGCGGTAATACATACAGTAAGCTGGGGACAATAAATGATTCATAATGTATAGTTTTGGCTCAGTAATTTCAGCTGTTGTACAAGTAACAGTATTAAAGCAATTCCACACTATGGGCTCCATACATGACAGCAGCTATTGTCATCCAGTGTATCTGAGGAGAGCCGTCCTCCGCTTTATACATATTCACACGACATCTCTATAAGAAGCACAGAGCACTCGTCATGGGCGGGTTCTGTAATTGCTGCAAATCATGTGTTTCCAGTGTTGTAACCCTTCAGCAGACAGGATAGACGGACTAATGCTGCTAATAACACTAACGGTCGCCGTGATTTTGCCAAGTAAGACATGTTCCTGGATCAACATCTTCTGATGATCCTGGATCAACATTATTGTCCAAAAATATAGACTTAACCCAATCCCTAAACCTAACCCTACACATGATGTCTTCCCAAAATCAGAGGGAAATGATATCTGATTAACAAGAGTGTAGAAGCACCTAACTCTGGCTGTAAGCCTAAAATAGATATTTTCTGAAAAGTTGTATCTCTATTCTGATTGGTTGATTGCAATGTTGTCCCATGATCAACTAATGTTGTACTTGGTGAAATCACGCTCGCATAATACTAACAGTGTTTTTGTGTCTGTGTGTTTACTGTAAGTGCAGAGACACCGTGTTTTCCTTAAAGTCCAGGCAGATGCAGCTATCTAGGATTCAGATTGGACTTCATGTGCTATTTCATTCTGAATTTGATGCATATTGTTTCATCTCAGTCTAAAGCAGAATGCATAAGTCTCATTCATTCTGATATGGAAGTACAGTAAAACATCAGATTTACTTTTTAACATGTACGATTTACCATGTTTTAATGACCAACCTGTAAGTTTGACAAGTTTCACAAAAACCCACTAGCATTTTTTTCCCCCATTGGCTTTTGGATTATTGCAGCAGATCATCTTCGCAAATGAAAACAACCCTCATGAATTTTGAAACATAAATACAATTACCAAAAGTAATCCACAACTGCTGCAGTCTGTATTTAAAAACATTTTCCGTGGGAGGTTGAGTTAGAAATAGAATAGTTTGCAAGAGTGCAAGTATAAATGCAATGAAAGCAACTAGTGAGTATGGGTTTACCTATTTGGTGTTCCATTTAACATACTCTCATTTAGACACTCGTTAACAAATGCATTTATCAAGACAAGAAAAAGCTTTTAAAAAATCCTAGGGTGTATTACTGATGTATTTTATGTCTTAGAATTGTACAGCAATTCATATATATAAAATTCAACACCTTTTTCTACAAACAAATGTAACATTTTTAAGCTCCATTTGTTTAAAAACAATGCCATTTAATGCTAGACCTTATTTAAGCATTTAACCAAAAAAAACAAAAAAAAACATTGACGGACATGCTAATTTCCAGGTAGCACTCTATTTTCTAATGTAGTTTCTTATTTTATTTTTTATCTGTCACATCATTTTACTATTGCCATCTCTGTGTAACTCATCACTGAGCTCGATCCGTTAACCAGCCGTTAATCAGCGTTGCGATGACATGCAAACAGTTCCGTATTTGTGTTGGTTATGGCTGGAAGGAGTGTTTTCTTAAGGACCGTTTTCCGGGAGAAATGCATAGTTTTAACAAATAATTCTCTGCTAGTCTGTTTTAATGGAATTTATTGCTTCATTCATTACCCTTTTTGTGTTAGCAATTATCTCTAAAATACCAAAGAGCCATCTTTTGGGTCCCGGCTGCTTGGTGACTGCTGATTTATGGGTCTGATTGGGCTCTGATGCTGTCTCAGCGAGGTGTGACATTTCAAAATATTTATAGCTCTGGCACATTAAGGGCTTCCCTCTGAAGGTGACCGAACACTCTTCCCTCAGCCCCTTAATTAATGCAATCCACTGCTTGTGCTGCTGTCTAATTTATCCACTCCGTAGTGTTGGACATGCTCAGAACGGCACCGAACACTGCAAAACACGCAGCTCTTCCCAGAGCCAGATCCTCTGCTGAGCAAAACCGGAGACGGTTCCACACCAAAGCACTGAATCTTTAATATTTTATCGATCCGATCTAAACCTTCTGCCCAAAGTGGCAATTAAAATTCAATTAAACTGACTGAAAGCATCATATTAAATTTCAGCTCTTTATGATCTCCCTGCTAATGCTTCAGGACAAATCTCAAATATAATCACACTCTTTTCAAATTATATGATCTCGCTAGCTTGCTATAAAAGTGACACATTTAGGTACACTTCCAATAACTCTTTAACTATGGCCCTCTAATGAATACTATTTTATAGCCTTTAAATCAGTTATTATTGGGCATTTTAATAAAGCTAACCGAGTGCTATTGTTTTACACCCTACAAGAGGAATTATTTTAATTTTGCGCTTCCGTTCCACCGCATTCCTCTTCTGAAGTCCAAAGAAGAATTATTCTGAACTACAGTATTAATATGCTTCAGCAGAATTACAGAGAGATTCGAATGTCTAGAAATAATTGATGACTATGTTTGTCGCAAGCGTTGCTCGAGCAGTAAACTTCAGGACGTCGTTTGTCATCTGAAGCTCAGCGATGGGATGAGATCCTCTGATCGCTTCTGAACAAATTAACAAAACTTTCCATTTTAAATCTCTTCACTCCCCTGCTAAGAAGAGGTTGATACAGGTTTGCAGGGTGTTGCTAAGTGGTTGCTAAGGTATTATGCATGGTTGGCAGGTGAGTTCTTCCTTGCTGGAGTTCTTCCTCGGTCTGTAGATGTGACTCGAGTTCATCTCTCTCCGTGTGTGTGTGTGTTTTCAGCAGTTTTCTGCTCCAGCAGGTGAAATGGTGTATCTGATCACACCCTCCTCATCAACACACATGAACAACTGAATGAAGAGAGGGACGAAGATGCAGAACAAACCAAAACCTGTCCACAGATGCAGATGCTATGTTCGTTGTTCACAGAAAAAAAAAATTCTGACATTAATTTGATCTCAGACTGATTAATTAGCAGACATTCCTGTTTCTTCAACAGTGCTTCGTATGGTAGTTAAGCAGTGAGTTACATTGTTGTTTTGCATTCGATTTCATAAACAGGTTTTAATTACATGCAATTCTGGGAGTATCAGTACATCAACTGTGAGAAAAGAGACGGGGAAAGTCCTGAAATTCCAGACTAATCTGCAGGACTGTGCTGAGCAAACACAACACCTGTTTGGAAGTGCATGTGTGGTTTTGTGAAGACGTGTGCGATTTGTCAGTGTAAGAGTCGGAGCGCTCCAGACGTGTGAATGAAACGCATGGCCTGCAGCACTCTCTCTCTCCAAATGAGATGCATGACTCTATTCTGCAGCTTGGTGTCTCGTCTCCTTTTAATTCTGTTTGAGTACATGCATCAGTCATCTTGCCTTTTATTGACTCAATCTCGGGAAGCAACGTCGCTTTCCATAACGCACACATCAAGCTGGTCCTCCATACCATACTCAGTAATTTAAAGCCTTTATAGAATTGTAATTTCAGGGCTGGCTGCTTGTTTTTCTAAAATGTACTCAAGGAATTAGTTACTCCAGCCACAAATCAGACAAATTTATGCACCCTTGTAATGCGGTTTATGGCCTCACGGTACATTGCTTCAAAAACAGCAGATGTGAAATTGTGACAAATATAATGAGGGTTTTTCCTGCCGTGTTCTCTCTTCACTGGCCTGATACGGAGGAGTCATGGAGCATGTTTACTCCCCATATACAATATATTTAATGTGATGGTCGGGGCTGTTGATTAATGCTCGGCTTGCTTTCATTACAGATAAGAGTGGTGCTGTGGTCAAGAGATAGAATGTGTGCTGTAAATCTGCTCAAATGAGCAGTAAAATGAACAGCCATCAGAAGTGAAATGCACATGCATTAGTCTTCGGCGCTGGGCTGCGGTGAAGAGGCTGAGTTTGATAGGTGACAGAGTAACCAGCGATCACCTGAGACGCAGATGTCAGGTGACTAAAGAGGAGACTGACGTCAAGCAACGAGAACATAAGCTTCACTATTGATATAATACTGCTGCTTGCACAAAACGGTCAAAATACTTTTACATGGGCTTTAATGAATGAAGATGATTTAGCAGTCAGTAGAGGTTAAACACAGGGTGTACATCGCAGTACAACAAAGTTGTCATATTTACATTACCATATGCACATTACATGTATTACGTTCTAAGAAAGGTATAATGAATTACTATTTCTTTCTTTATTTCTTTATCCTTTAACAGGAGTAACGATTCCAAATGAACGACCATTCAGTCTTATTATCAAGATCACCAGTTTTGTAAAACATCTGCAAAACAAGATCAGTAATGCATACCTTCTAAAGACCATATCTAACTAATATTAATTTAGTGGTATACCTTTATTTTGATAGTCCACTTCAGTCATTCTGCTGACTACCAGTAACTAGTTCTCTAATGACTGCTAGTGGACATGAAGATGAACAGTGACTGTCTGCTTAATATCTGCTCACACTTTATTTTGATAGACTTTCTACTAACTTTGCAAGTGCATGTCAACTTATACTACTATCCCTAACCTAACAGTGCACTGATATTCTGATGAGAGTTAGTTGACATTAGGGGTGACCGATTTGAGGAGCCTGATTCGACTGCCACAGTCGAATATTCGCGGGCTGTTATGATTATGCCATTCTGACTATATGTGAGCACTCAAATGTCTGATTTCACATAGAACTTGCGGTATTCTACAAATAAGTTAATATGCAGCCTATTATTATAAAGCCGTGAATAAGAATCTAAAAATAAGAAGCTTCAAATAAATATTTTAAAGTGCGTGAATAAATCCAACCACCCCTATAGATTTATGTTTCACTTTCCATAATCCGTGACCGACAGAGGAGCATCTTCGGCAGGGATGTAAGACTCAAACTGACACAGACAGAGACTGGATTTTTTCAAACAGGTAGGGTACAAGTGATTTCAAAACATTTCAGCCGGTCTATATATATATCACGTTTATATTATTTACCTGATATAAAATGTGTTTGGTTCAGTCAAGCGCTTCATTGTAGTATTACGGTGGTATCTGTTCAGTGCACAGCGCGAGCAGGTCAAACTACAATGCAGAATATTAATAACTATGACTGGACTGTAACATCCATACCATTATAATGAGAAGACCATTATAATAAAACGCTGTGAATTGTTAGAGTTTAGCTGCCGTGTTTCTGCACATTGTTTCGTGAAGAACTCGTCCACAAAGTTTATTCAGAGCCACGCAGACACGTTTATTTGCATTCAGTCTCTTTTTCCAGATAGCCTATAAGTCTTAATAATGTAATGTTGTCTAAATAATGAAGCATATTCTACATTAAATTATGAGTTTAATCCCATTTATTAAAAACGTGCTATAAAATGCTCAATCTACTGGTCATCTTCAGCGCGCGCAGCTCAAAACAGAAATGCAGAACATTAATAACTACTGTGTATAGGCTAACTTTATAATGAGAGCACTATTGTAAAAATTGTGAATTGTCAGGGTTTCGCTGACGTTTAGTGTTAACTATCTTTTAATCAAACATAAAAACATTATTTACCCCATTTGTATCTGCGAGGTATTTGTTACACATTTTACCTGTGTGTTAACATCAGTAATTATGGCTGTCGGATGTCTGACTTGACTCAATGTATTTTGCCCCGCCCCCAAACATATGATTCGACTATCAGTCGAAAATCAGCAAGATTCGAAAAATCCGATTCGACTATGAAAATCCTTAGTCGGGACACCCTTAGTTGACATATAGTTACTTCTGGTTAGTAGAATGTATAAAGTGGACCCTCAAAATAAAGTGTAGCACCTATTTGCGATAAATACATTTATGACTCTATTCCTGAGCAGAATAAAAGCTCCTCATAGATCAACTGTACTGGTCGTTGAAATCGCTCAGTAAAGCGTGTCACGTGTCGCTTCACGAGCTGCTGCCGCTCAGGGGGCCGAAGGGTCTGACCAATAGAAATAGCTTTTGCTCAGCAAGAACAAAAATTAGAGGGCCCATCAGCCGTCATCATTAGAGCCTGAGAGATGGGCTGAGACGGGTAATAGTCCCGACAGAAGGACATATTCCTGGTCCATTCTCACCATGAATCAATCCCTTTATTAGGCGATGACAGGGTGAATCTGGACTCCTCAGACAGGCTGATTTTTCCTGATGTACGGAGGCTGTGATATGGCTTTGGGGCCGGACTGAACCTGCTGACGGACTCCAGCTATCCTCCCTGGACGTTCGGTGACGATTATAGGCCGGTGGAAATGTTGGAATGTGATAATGTTCTGCCGTCTTTATCTCACACATATATGCACTGCAGAAGTCATTTCTCTCCGTGTGTAGATAGAGTCCTCCTGCCGGCATATGCCACGATAAAACATGCATGGGAAATTAAAAATAAACACATAGTTTGATTGCTCTTTGTTTTGCAGCTAAGGGGGAACAATTATATCTTCATAGCGGAATGGAGCGTTCTCAAACAGATCGTCTTCCTCACGCTGCTCGGCAGATGGCAGGAGGATGTACAGCTATCTTACTCACGGAAATGAAAAGAACTCTTTATAAACGTCACACGCAATTAGAGTCAGTGTTGAGACAAAGAGGCCATCAAGCGCACGTCTGACAGTAGGGCTCCAACTTTCTTCTTCTTAAATTATTCTGTTCTTGTAAATGACTCACAGCGAAGGAAGCTGGTCTGATGTGACTGTCTGTGATGTGTCACACTTTATTCTTAGTAAAAAGAACACAGTTTGCATCGCTCTATTGGTACTTTCCTCGTGGTGGCCGTGTACGGTAGCATATTAAATGTTGTTTTGTCTTCTGATCATCAGGTTTATTCACTGGGTCACTGACCGTAACTAATTGACAAAAATGAGCCAAAGGTCTATGCTACTATCACGGACAACATTGTGTCATTCAGAAACATGGTATATTTCAAAGAAGCATCTAATGACCTTACAGCTGTAGTGTGTGACGTTCAGGTGTTTTGTGTTATTTCCCAACACGTTCTCAATCCCAGCTCGTCACATATGAAGAACCCAGTTTTTAACAGTTTCAAAAATCTTTTTTTTTTTTTTCATTGTTCATTCCAGTTAATCGCAATCAAACTGCAGTCGGGTTATTTTGATTAGGAAAAAAAAATTACTAACAAATACAGCTAACTATCAAAAAACACAATAAAAACATGATAACATAATAAAAAGTTTTTGAAAATGTTTCTTGCGAGTAAACTCTTCATATGGACTCAGGACTCTTCGACATCTCTTTTGAAACACACTGGGTTCCCCTTTAGAGTCATTTGTCATTGTGCATTGCTTTCAATGAGAACACTCTGGTTTGGCATCAATACACAGACACAAAGGGCATGGGGAATTTATAGTCAAGAAATTGGGGTATGGTTTCAATTTAAACATCGCTATAATTTTATTTACTTTACACTTTTTAGACATTTCTGAGCACCTAACCCAGCCCCTACACTGAAATCTAACCAATTCTCAACACAAAACAGAATATAACTAGTAGATACAACTACAATTAGAAACAACTACATCACAATTTATTCAATTATATAAATCATTTCTACATTTACAAATGCATGCAAGGAATTGTGTCTGCATCTGAAGTCTCTGGTGTGTTAAAAAGTGATGCCGAGGGTCCTGGTGTGATAAGCTGGAGTGAGAACATGTCCAGAGTCACTGTCAGTCAGTCTCTGCTGTTTGACTTCCCTGCGAGCTGAAGAGTGAAACACCGACTCTGTGACACTTTCACACTCTCTGTGAGATCTGAGATGCTCTTCCAGTACAACAGTGCAATTCACTGCTTCACCACCATAGTGCAATACAGCACAGAAGAAATAAACTAGTCATGACTGCTTCTCAAAACCATAACATATTTGATTGCTTTGACTGTCATTAATGACATGTCATAGCGGAGGTTCTGCTAAGTCAGACTGTCAAAGCCCTTCATTTATGATTTTTTTTTTTTTATGTTTGTTCACTAATAAGGCATACACTTTATTCCTGTATACATGCAGCTTTCTCCACAATGTAATTTTTCTGCAGTTACTGTAACAAACATAGCATTTGAAGAGTACTGCAATATTTTTGTTCCCTGATATTTTGCTTTATCTGATGCTTCATTTATTGAGGATTCCCTGTTATGTCAAGCTCTGAGGTTCAATTATGCATGGAATTTACATGCATGTTCGTCAAAAGAAAAAAAAGAACAGTATGCAGATTGAAATGTATATAAATGTATATTCAAGTGGATTTAAGGATATAAAATACATTGCATGTCATCTTGCTTATTGTGCCCAAGGGCATGATCTAGTTCACTGGAATCGTTTAACCATGTTGGTTTCTTTAAGTGGCCTGATATCTTATCTTCTGACAGGAGCTTGGGGCGGGGCTATCTGACTGACTGACCAATGACAGAGAGAGAAGGAGAGTGTTCAGGAAAAGTGATGAACTGCTAAATAATCTCCCAGCATCTCAGTGATTGACTTAAATCATCGGATCGCTCTTTGTGCTGTACAGCGATCTGATGTGTTTACATCATGGATATTTCTCATTAAGATTCTTACCTTGATCTGTAGAGGAAGACACAAGCGCGTGTGTGTGTGTGTGAGCGAGAGAGAGAGAGGAAGTGGCAGGGAGGAAGGTCTTTGAGGTGTTATTGTGTGTATGTTTGATGAACCTCGAGGAAACATTGAGTGTGCTGTCAGAAATCATCCATCACAAACACACTCCCTCCATAAACATATCCAAACAATACAAAATGAGACATTTCCATCAGGTGTGAATACAGATGAGTGTTCTTTGCTCAGCGGGAGCTGAAGATGTTTAATCAGTCAGTTATGGGTTATGATTATGATCAGGTTTCTGCCGACTGACCCAAGGACTCTGAAACTCATAACTATTTTATACTTTGGTGGCATATTTGTACATTCTTCTTTGTACATTTCTTTTCTCAACTTTTTTAGTTCCGCTTACAGAGATGGATCTGCATGCTATTTCTTTTTTTTTATGTATAAATGTAAATGTTTACCTTTTGTTTTACATTGCTTTAGCTATGCCAAACTCAATGTCCTGTCTCATTTCTAAAAGAGTGATGGGGAGGATCACACCATGTTCTGTTCCTGATGTGTTGGGTGATTCGGACCAGGCTTGAATCGGCACAAACCAGCACAGGGCAATATCGAAAGGAAGCAGCAAGGAAAGTTCATTTTATCTGCATTCTCCATCAGTGGATGGTCAAACTGGGGTTGATTCCCAGAGAACCTGATAAAATGTATAGACTTTTGAGTATAGCCTTAAATGTAAGTTACTTTGGATAAAAGCGTCTGTCAGATATGTAGATATAATAACCTAAGGAATATGTGTTTCACACAAGTAAAATGTAGGGTAATGGCACAACACATGTTCAATAAAACAACCCATTGCTATGATTTTGCCCCGTCCAGCCAGCAGAACACTCAGAGATCAGCCGAGCCCAACATTAACCACTTCCTGGTGCTCTCATTACATTCAAAGACATGGAGCAGATGGATGTTCTGATGGAGGTTACTAACACTATCACACTGCTTTTACTTCAGATGTCATCAATCCATGAGAGCTTTGAAAGAGAAGCGTCGAGCAAATGGAAAGGGAATGTGAAGTGCTTGAAGGAGGTGAGAAAAAAACTTGCCGAAATATGGGATGGGGGGGGGGGTGAAGGAGCGAGCAGCAAGCGAGAGAAACCAAGACGAAAAAGCTAGCTTTGGAGAGAACAAAGTTTCCTTCAACAGAGCAGAAAAAGCCACCTGAATTTATTATTTCATCTTGGCATTTGACAGTTACTGCAGTGCCATCTTCTTATTCTGAGCGTGTCGTATTTTATTCATAAATCCAGAGGTGGAAGGGATGATGGTCGAGTGGAAGAGAGAGAGTTGGACCGGAGAAGAGCGCAGAAGTTCTTTGTTTTGGCTGGGTCTGCAGGGCCGTGCGTGGCCTGTGAGCGGTGGCGCTCCTGACATGGCTAATGATGTACGGTAATACGCTCTACGCCGGATGACTGCTGACACGAGGGAGGCCGCCATCAGCTTCCCGAGGAGAGTGTCTGGAATTCTGGGACACTGAAGAAAGCGATTCATTAAATGTAAGACAGGTATGACACCCCACTTCAAGGCGGCGGCAGCAGCTCTATGTTTGGAGGGGAGGGTTTCTGTGGCCATAGCGGGGAGGAGATGGCAAGTACAAAGGAATGCCTGGCTGTTTTTGGAGATGACATAAAACTAGGAGGCAGGGAAATGGAGGCAGGAGACTGGAAAATAATGGCTAATGGAAGAATTTAGCCTGAGGCGCTATGCCTGCTTTGCCTACTTCTGTATAACTAGTATATTTATAATTCAAATACATACCTTTAATAATTAACCACCACTGACTATTAAAGGAGAATACAAGATTCAACGAAGAGACGCGGCTGCATCAAGGAACAAAAGGATGACTCCGTCAGTTCTGCTGGACTGTTGACAGCTTCTCCGTTAACCCTCATCTGAACACGGCTTGACAGATTGGTGCCAGTTCCAGTGAATTACGCTTATTGCATGTGGTCCAATCGAGCCGTGTGTGCAGTCGGTAGCTTGGTTATTTAGGCCTGAGGTTTATTTCAGAGATAAAAATCACTTACAGACAGTTCTCTGCAAATGATTCCAATACCTAGATGACAGACTCTGATTAAGAAGTTTCACAAACACTCGTGATGTGTGAAGGCCACTAGTCTTCAAAAAAGGTCATCTGACCTCATGCTAATTTAGTATTTAATATATTGGTGGCTTGGCACCTGAAATGATATGAGCTCTCACAGTTATTTCAATATATTTAAGAATATGTCTATCAAAAGAAACTACACACCAAAAGATCATAAGCAATCAATTAACCACAAGCAGTTTATTAAAAGGCTTCTCAAGTTACACTGTGAATATACAGTAGGCCAGTTCTTTCAGTTTTGATATAAGAATACAGTAAAATATAATGCTTGTAATAAAATGTTAAAATGGAATAAAAGTAAACTTTGCAGGAGATCTGAGCGATATTCAAGAGCCACATTTAGAAAATGACTGATATTATAAATCTGGCAGCAGAGTTGAGCTCATAATAAAACACATTCTCCTCTTTGAATTGAATTCAGCGCTGTATGCTTATGTTACAGTGCGCTCGTGTTAGTGTTGTAGAAAAGTCTGCGCTGTTATTGTACTCGCATCAGGAGATTTTTATTCACCTTTAAATGACCCATAAAGATATGAAACTAATGAAGGAATGTGGTATAAAAAAAGAAACATCATCAGTGGTTTTATTTATTTATTTGCAGCATCTCTTCAAGAATTCTTATCATAAATCACACAAAACCAATTCATTATAATCTTCTCATAGAAAGTGACACATGAGGTGTCTTCAGATTTTATCAGAGAAAATGAGCGTGATGCACAGAAATGCATGCAGTTAGTACTCACTAGATATCATCAATGGTGTTTCTAACTATCATCTGTATTTTCCACAGCAGTTCTACAAACAGAGAGCAACACAAATGGAAAACATTTGCATATATGTGATAATAAGCTTGATCATTTGGAGGTGCCACATGTCAGGATATTTCCTCTTTGATGTTGCTCATACATATTAAAAGTCCTCTGAGACATCAGGAGCACTTGTGAATTGTGTCTGTTTAGTGCCTTGGTGTGTGTGTGTGTGTGTGTGTGTGTGTGCTGTTAAGTTGCTAATAGACATTTAGTTTACTCGCACAATTATAATACAGTAATTCACAATTAATTAATAGTAGTATGGGGATTAGGAAGCCTTGTGTTGAGCTCGGATATTTTATTAGAGTCGTGCAGAGTTTTCAGAGGTGCGGTCATGCAGTAAACAGAGTGTCTTAATGTTTACATGTTTTTGGAATGACTGAATATTAAATCTTTATTTCCGCTTCATATTAGCAATGCACTTAGAATGTTATTGTGAGACCATAATTCCACCATACATAAACACTGGAAAGAATTGTTTCTAAACCTCATGCTTCACATTAGAGAGTTTACAAACACAATAAACACAGTTCTCCACCCGTGCGTCCCATTAGTTGTGTGTTTCTCTAGCTGTTACCTGTTTGATAAAGAATGGAGTGGTGAATCAAGCACAGGAATGAAGGGCTTTCTAGTGCCCTGCACTCATATCCCATCAGCTCCTGACAGTCTGTCAAGTGTTGAGCCACAGGCCAGAACACAACAAAGACCAGAACAGCCAGAACTCAGCCCAACTCACCTCTCCGGGAAACTTTGACAAGTTTTGACGTCTGACTCTTATCTGTGCAGATTCATATATATAGGCCTGTACACACATATATATATATACATAGGCCTGTGTGTGTGTGTGTGTGTGTGTGCATGATTTGAAATAACCAGTATCTTTTATTTCATCATTCCCCAATCACCTTTTCTTTTGGATAATTCTCTCTCTTCTTTCCATTCTTAAACATGAACACAAAGACATTTTATTTCTTTGCAGCTCTCAATAATTCATGTGCTTCTCTTTGGCTGTGTGAATATTTACATGTAAAGTATCCCTCGGAGCTGGAGGAGGGAGCATGTTTATAATGTTAAACACTCAGATGTCCCTCCGGACTGGGTTAAGATCCTAGCAGTTCTGCACAGCATTGTTGTCTCATCATCTAATTCGGACTAAATAATCTACAGTTCCTTGAGATGCAGCAGAGTGACATTATTCTATTATGCATTTGAGGAAAATGTATGCAATAACATTCACAAGCATTTTGTTTTTGGTGGAATGCCACATCATAACCCGATCTGGTGAATGTGCGTTTGGCCCGATTTTCTGTTTTTATTTGGCGTACTATTTTAGCAAAAAAATGACTTTGGCGTGCATTTGATATGAATTTGGTATATTTAGGGGTTTAGCCAATGCCTATTATATGCACAAAGTGCGTGTCATATGCGCACAAAAACCTGCGTATTATATGCACGTCAAACACATGAGTATCATAGATGCACGTTAAAGACAGTTTCAGAGTATAAATAGCATGTAAAATAATAATAATAATAATATTAATAATAATCATCATCATCCAGCAGCTGTAGCTGTAATGTGAACGTAAAAACGTCATTATGCGTACGTTTAGGCTATATGATTTGATACCATCTTAATAAATCTACACTGAAAATTGTAATTAACTTTAATTAAATACACAAATTTTTACCAACAAAAATATTTATGTGTTGTTCAGTAATGCAAAAATAGCATTTTAGGGTAGCAAATGCATGGTTACCTTTTCAGTGCAAGCAGTATTATAATTAATGTTCCTCTAAAACTGGCATTTTTGAGCCGATTCAATAGGAGTAGTTGTGTTTGTGTGGGACTGAGTGCCGTCACGTCGTCGCGCGGTGCCTGTGGCGGGCGTCTCGCGCGCGGCTCCTCTTTGATACGTCACTCTGTATTTGAATAAGGGCCCCTGTGTTTGACAGTGTGCGGTAATTACCTGGCTCCCCTGCTTGATCACCTAAACTCTTCCAGAACCAAGGGAGATACAGTCAAACGGGAAGATGACAGAAAAACAAAACAACCACAAAGAAGGCAACGGCGTTTATTTGAACACATCGCTAACAGCTATGTGGATTTTACACCTTTAATTTGAACAGTGGAGATGGAAATCAATTCTTCTTAGAATGTGGAGTATTTGTTTAAATCTCGGTAAATCAGGAGTCCTGGCTGAACCTGTGGAGAGGGGCTATAGTTCCCTGCATGAACACGGTATATCTGGAAAACTCGCACAGTAACGAATTACCAAGAAGCCGTTAGCGATATTATTGTGTCCTCTAGTTTAGAAAGCAAATGATTAGTCAGTGACGTAAGTGGGCGTGGCTTGTGTTTCATTACAGTTTTGACACGCAGTCATTAAAAAACTCTAATCTATGTGCAAGACTTTAACCCCTTGAGCCGCTAACCACATCTCTTCAAAAAATCTCTCTAAAATGAAAATAACTCTTGGCTGATCCATACCTTAAATGTAGGCCTTTTTACATGAATAGACATTATACAATTCTCGCCGTATATTAGCCTGTATAATAATAATAATAATAATAATAATAATAATAATAATAAGCAATGCCCAGAAAATAATATAAAGGAAAGAAAATCTAATCTAATCAGAGAAGATTCTTATGATATGTGTCATAATGGGTTTCTTCTGGTTGCGGGATATGAGTGGAGTGAATGAAAAGTATATGTAGTGTATAGCATCAATTTAATGTAACGCGCTCGAGACGAGCCACACAAATAACACGTTAGCCATCAATAATCGAGCATCTCTTTCTTTTAATATTCTTCTCGTGGACACTGAAAGCTTCTGACATATATAGGCCTATTTCAAGATACATGTCAAATGAGATATTTAACAAAGAGTTGATCGGGCGCTGCAGTGAGATTTATTTATGTATTATTTCGGTTACACTTTATTTGAATGTGTTCTTGTTACTGTGTTTCAGTAGTGAGTAATATTAATGGACCGCGTGTTCTTACTGTGTGGTTGGGGTTAGGGATAGGGCTTGGCTAAGGGTTACTTGCGTGTTTATTCATAATTTATTGTTATTTTAATAGTATCATGTAACGTGCAACAAGGACATCTTAAAATAAAGTGTTACTTTTTTAATGCTTGTTAATTTATTAGTGATATTGTATTTGACCAATATATGTTGCTCTTTTATTTAGTATTGTAATGATTATATAACGTTTCCCTCCCTTTTTTAAATCATCAGATGTTTGCACTTCCAAATCTGGCGAAAAAGGATTATTACTAGCAATAATAACAACGCGTAAATGATTTGTACTCATTTTAAAGTTGTCTGATACATTTTGTTCACCTATCAGTGATGAAAATATATATGTATATTTTACATTTAATATTTATGGATTTATCCCGAGGGAAAACTTGACGAGTGAAAGAAAAAAATAATAATAAATAATAAAATGAATGAAAATGTAATTTATCTAATTGTAGTAGATAGTGTGAAGCACCCAACAACAACAGAATACACTTTAAATATAACTAACGATAACAAAAAACGAATAAAACATGCACACAAAAATGGCTATGCGCAAACTCTTGGTACTCTGTTTATTTCGCTCTTCGCAATTGGCCCATGGCATATAGCTAATTTATTCAAAACAAATGTCGTTGATATCTGTATTCTCTCTCACGATATCAGTGTTTCTTTATTTTAATTTAGCTGGAGTTTCCAGTGGATTCACCGCGGCGCGTGATTGATCCGGCAGGTGTCGCTAAAGAGCTGCACACACACACACACACACACACACACACACACACACACACTCTCTGAGCGTATCACAGTGCAGTGAGAATGATGCCACTGAAGGAAAATGCGCCTTTCACACCTCAAGAATTTAGAGTTCCTCACGAAACTTCTACAAACATTGGAGTAGCACATCTTTCCTCCAGGGACAGGGATGTCGTGTTCCCTGAGGTTACACAGAGTTCACATCGAGCTAAAGCTGCAAACACAGAAATTATTATCCGAACATAAATACTGACCACCAGACCTCCACACATATCAGAACTTAAATAATGGAACATTTTAAAATAGAGACAATTAATCTAGAAATCATAATTCACCTTTTTACATTTAACTATTATTATTAGTATTATTATTATTATTGTTTTGAGGTGATCAGATAAAGCGAGTTTTCGTCGGGCGCGTGAATAGATGACCTGTTGTTCTGTAAATCTGTTTCTACCTAAAACAAGAATTACAATTTCAGAAGATAACAATTAGAATCAAATAGGATCAAATAGTTACACGTTTACAGTGCCCTGAGGCCTTTAGTTAACACAATTAAGATTTAGAAAGCTAAATGTTTTCGTTGCCAATATAAAACTGATTACATAAAAGTTATTTCACAAAACTATAGATATGACTCTGACTGATGGTTTACATTTTGATTATATTTTATGTTTATATTATATATAATTATTATTACTTCACAGAAATCTTGAAAAGAGATGAGTTTAAATTTGTGAGAGGTTATGTAAAAGTGTTCTCGTTGAAACGGATTGTCAGCCGCAGCCGGACAGAGACATCGAGAGCTTTAACCCTAAAATGACCTCAGTTTGACACCAGCAGATGAGATGTTTCCTCCGGTTAATGCCACGGATCCCCGTCCACCGCACACATTTCAGCTGCTGCTTCTTTACAATATTCGCACGAGTTTATTCGCTTGGTAGCTTTTATTTTTATTATTATTATTATTATTATTATTGCGTTAGCTAGCGCAGGGTCGGGGGTTCGAATCCCAGAGAACACATGTTAGGAAGAAATGTTAGCCTGAATGCAATGTAAGTCGCTTTGGATAAAAGCGTCTGCTAAATGCGTAAATTTATTATTATTATTTATAACGACATATTCTATTTTTACAAAGAGGAAGCGGTTATGTGGTTTCAAGCATTTTTTGAAAGCGAAAGCGTGTTCTTCTGTGTCGGTCAAGTTTGTTTCAGAGACCAGCAGCAGAACTCGGATGCAGTGGATTAACACACTGAGAAGTAAACCAACTATAACGCGTCATAAAACATTTTATTTAATCGACCAAAAACTAACAGAGCTATTATTTTTCTTGAGGTATTAATTTCTTGTAGCCTATGACTTTAGTAGATTCTTACACGCACTATCTGTGCAGTTGTAGTTGCTCCAGATGAAATCATATGTTGTGTGTTATGATGCTGTGATGATGAGATGGACTTACCGTGTCTCTACAGAAAGCTCCTCATCCTCTTCCTCGCGATGAAGCAGTGGTCAGACAGCGCGCGCTCTGTGTCCACTCAGTCCCTCTCGCACAGTGAACCCTGCACTTCTACTCTCTGCTCGTGCTCTTCCCTCCCCTCTGTCATAAACACAGCACTTTATGAAATCCCTTTTAATTGCTTGCTTCGTTCGAGCTCGAGCCCGTGGTTCGGCGTCTGTGGAGCACTTTATTGAGCTTGTTTGTCGAGACCCCGCACGAGTTCAGCTCCACTAAGCCCTGAATTGTTAATTTCGACATCAAAACAAGTCAGGGTGCTCTAAATGTAGACGTTTATGTAAAAAGCGATCGATAGGACGGTGATGTCACACGTGCCGCGATGAGGAGCAGTATTTTAAGGGTCTGTTTGTGGTATTAGGGGCCATCTGTAGCACAATCAATAGCATTGCTCCTCCTCTGAAACTTCAGGCCTTCCTAATGATTGATGATCTCGAGGCTCTTTGATAATTGAGCGCGCTATGCACGGCTCACATTTCAATCTTCAAATGCTACTGGACTAAAGACCGTTTCCAAACATAAACCTCGCTTTTTGTCTTGTCGCGTGTGGAAAAGTTCACTTTATTCTAAGGGGCCTCGACGGAGTATGCATTTTTTAAACCTTGTTGCACAAGAAAAATAAAAGAAAAAAGGGACGTGACACTCGATAGCGGTTGTATCAGTGCTGCATTAAGCAAAGTCGGGCTGGAATTACTTTTCTTCGCCCAATAAAGATACTAAAAGCGCAGTTTTTAGCGACGCTTCTTAGTTCTCAGCGCATGTGAGTGGGATCCGCGGTGCGCGGAGTTGCGTGGCTCCCCCCTCGCGCACTGGACGCTCGCCTCGCGCAGGACTGGCTGTGCTCAGCGCCACTTCCGGCTTCCGTCATTTCATTCTCCCGCCGACGCGCGCAGCTCAACTCTCTGCGTTCTATAAGCGAGCGAGCGGCCGACCTGCCAACACTCACTGACACTCACTCACTCACTCACTCATCTCAGACCGCGCCGGAGACCCACGCGCTTTCCACAGACTCTCCGAGTGTCCTTTTTCTTTCCTTTTTTTTTTTTTTCTTTTTTTTTTTTTAATGTAGGAATAAAACAAGAAAGCGGACCGGAGGCATACAGGAGAGAGGGACTTGTGGGATGAAAACGGGGCTAAAAAGATTCATCCTCTCTTGAACATCATCACCAACCATCATTCATTCATTACCTTGACAACCTTTGGCTTTGATTGACAGCTGGAGTGGCAGAAAGCCATGAGACGCGACAGTTTAGTTGCACGCAGGTTGTTGATGGGCCGGCTGTAACCTTCAGTTTGGTGCTCGACTTTTTTCTCTTTCTTTTCTGGGGGGGCAAAGAGGAAAAGAAGAATAATTGGAAAACTCTTCCTGATGCCTGCGCTCGTTCTCAGCCGTAGTACTGGAGAATAGGAGGAATTCGCCAAGTTTGCTCGAAAAGGGGATCTTTCGCAGCGCGTGAGTTTGTGAGCGGACTGGGAAATTCAATCTACGACACAGAGCCAGAGGTTTATTGGAGCGCAGGCTGATGGCGCAAAGGGTAGGTTTAAAATCTCCAGCACTCACCTCCACTGATACACTATCTATCACAGGCCTCTCCTTCAGTCTGACGCACTTGGCTGGGAATACTCGCCGCGCGCGCGACGCTTTGCTCGCTTCGGGAAGCGCAACTTGACCATGTTTTTGGTAATTACGCACAAATATACAACAAACTTTAGATCCGCGACACACTTTTTCTTCTCTTTGCCCTTTCGCTAAAGCCGACTTTTCTCTGCAGGCTTGCCTTTTGTTTTTGTGCTCTTTGTGCTGACTCTCTGCTTCTCTTGCAGTACGATGAGTTGGCTCATTACGGCGGCATGGACGGGGTCGGTATGTACGGGGATCCTCACGCGCCTCGGCCGCTGCCGCAGGTCCATCATCTGAACCACGGACCACCGCTCCACGCCAGCCAGCACTACGGCACACATGCCCCCCATCCCAATGTCATGCCCACCAGCATGGGCTCGGCTGTCAACGACGTGTTAAAGAGGGATAAAGATCAAATTTACGGGTGAGTTCCAAACTCATACCGGCCCCGAGGACTCCTTTAGTCAGGCTTCTCTTTCCCGTTAGCCTAATAGTTTTTTTTTTTTCTTTTTTCTTTCCCTGGAACTTTAAGTAGGTTTTTTTTTTTTTTTTTTTTTTTTTTTTTTGGGATATTGGATATGCATTAATTTGTGTGCAATTATTATTATTATTATTATTATTATTATTATTATTATTATTATTATAACTTATTTTATTTGCTTGACTAATTGGCGTGCAAACTTCAATCTCACCCCTAAATAATTTCACGATAAACGGGAGATTGCTGCTTTAATTCCATTTGAGTTCCAAATCACTGCAGGCCAAAACAAAGTTAGGAATCCGGATTCTCGTCGAGTGTAAAATGCATATGATTTCTAAGTCGTGGGCTCTGTGGAATTTCTGCTCTGTTTCGGGGCTCGTTTTCTTCTCCAGTTGATCTGAAGGTTATCGTGTTGTTGTTGTCCCTGCAGTCATCCTCTGTTTCCTCTGCTGGCTCTGGTCTTTGAGAAGTGTGAGCTGGCCACATGCACTCCTCGCGAGCCCGGGGTCGCTGGAGGAGATGTGTGCTCCTCAGACTCCTTCAACGAGGACATCGCTGTCTTCGCCAAACAGGTCACTCACGAGCCTCTCATCTGACACCTCGAGCTTTCCAGACGCGTTTAAAGCATTAAAACAAAGCCAAAAATAGCCGATCCTTTTTCATTTAAGACCGCTAATTATATTCCCACGAATGCACTTGGATGTTTTAAGTAGCTGCATGAAGTCACTGTTTTCTACTTTAACCAGATTAGCGACGATTGCAATTTCAATGCTTTTTTTATTTATTTATTTTTATTGAATTAGCGACTGCACATATCTTCATCGATTATTAACTCTCATTCTGATTTGTTTTAGGTCCGCGCAGAAAAACCTTTATTTTCTTCGAATCCAGAATTGGATAATTTGGTAAGATTTTTACTTCTCTGAAATGTTCTATCTTTAAAAGATGTTCTATCTTTTCGAGCCTTTTATTTTTTTGCATAGGATCTGGAGATAGTGAAAGTATAAATACTAGCGGTTCTGATGGGTGACAGGGCTGTGCCTTCAAGTTCAACCCCCTTAAACACTTCAAGCAGGCCAATCACTTCACCTGCAATTTTTACATATAAAAAAAATCTTCGTTTTTTATTTTTCAAACACATTACTGAATTATTTCTTATTTTATAATTTAAAAAATTCCCCACTGGAATAGGAGGTTTTTATTCAATGCAAAATATAATGCAACGAATATTCACATTAAATTGCAAAGAAGGCACAGCTAACGACGTCCGTTTCTCTTTACAGATGATACAAGCCATACAAGTATTACGGTTTCATCTTTTGGAGCTAGAAAAGGTAATCTTTCACTGATTTGTTTCGATTTAATTTTAGAAATAATTTGGATTGATTTACTTTTCGTCACCAGTTTTGGAATTTATTCTTATTTTTGGTTACATTTTTAATGAATAATTCAGATTTTGCATTACTCGGTGTAATAATAATAATAATTATATATATATATATATATA